>NW_003546837.1:0-20985 GCF_000090795.2 Amphimedon queenslandica
ATTTATATTTGTATTACCATCGACACAAACAAGTACAAATGATGCAGTCACACAGCGTGATTACAATTGCCAATTATAACATTGTACAAACAAAACATCTGCCACTCCCAAAATTAGAAGCATTCAATGCCCACCACAACATAGTCAAATAAAAACTTACACAGTATCATCACAACAGTACCATTCTGTCAAGAAATACCGTATAGCGCTTTAATTTGGCAACTTGGCTGTAAAATTATAATTGACGGTAATATAAAACTAAATAATAATTTTGAACATCTCAAATTTTCATAATCTTCTACTTCTGGTTATATTCAATCAGCTGCCAAGATTTAGTTGCATGATTTAAAAGAATAATGGGGGAAAAGTTTCTTTTGCTATATGGCAGGCCATGCTAAGTGATGTTACTACTGTTTTCACAAATAATTAAGTAAAAATAGAATTTTCATTACAGTAGGTACAGCACCGGACAGGTACAAGTTGACAAACAAACTAGAATAAAGTGTGTGCATCTCCACATAGTTTTATCTTAGTAAGCTAAGTTTGTCAACTTGTACCTGTCCAATGCTGTACATGTACTAATGTATTCAATTGTTTAAATTCCAGTTCCTATTAAACACAAAACACATGTACAGTCAAGTAAAATGTCAAAGATGTTCATCTTTATGTTGTTGTTGCTGTGTTTAATAGTTACCATTGATGAAGGAGAAGGATCTTTTTGTATGGCTGATTGTACTGGATATAAACATGAACTATCACTGTATCTAAGAGTATGCTGTATCATTAGTAACTTAGGACAGACTATTCGTATCAGAGAAGGAAGAGTGAAGACTATCGTGGTATGTCCTGATGTAAGGCCACAAGCTTGTCCATCACTAGGTAAACTAGGCAAAATAGTTAAAACATTAATAATATACTGATACCATGAAACTAGATAATAGAGACTGCAATAGCTTGTTTGAGGATGGTATTAGTACAAGTGGTGTTTATACTGTTAATCCTGATGGAGGGACTCCATTCAAAGTTAGTCAAAAGTAATTTATAATTATACACTATTGGATCACAGGTGTACTGTGATATGGAGACTGATGGTGGTGGATGGACTGTATTTCAGAGGAGACAAGATGGATCTGTTGATTTCTATAGGAATTGGACTGACTATGAGAATGGATTTGGTGACCTTACTGGTGAGTTTTGGTTAGGATTGAGCAAGGTTCATCGTCTTACTAAAGAAGGATCAAACACACTAAGAGTGGACCTGGGAGACTTTGAGGGGAACACAAGTTATGCTAACTACTCTACATTTAATGTTAGTGATGGTAGTACTGAATATATACTAACAGTAGGAGGATACTCTGGTACTGCTGGGGATAGTCTGACCTATCATAATGGATCGAGATTCAGTACAAGAGATAATGATAATGATGTATGGTATAGTAATTGTGCTCAGAAGTACACTGGTGCCTGGTGGTATAATAGCTGCCATTATTCAAATCTTAATGGTCATTATTTTAACACTTCAATTATTAATGCTAAAGGAATTGCTTGGCGGCATTGGAAAGGATCATACACTACTCTCAAGTTCACAGAGATGAAAACTCATCGTAACAATTAAATGCTCTCCCCCCACACATATAAGTGTGTTTACATTGTGCTGATATGTTATTATGCCATTTAAAATATTGCAGTCCATCATGCTTTGTAGTGATTTCTATAATTTATAAAAGCCCAGGCGTCTATTTCTTAAAATGACAATTGGACCTCAAAAATTAAAAATAGAATAAAACCTGAACCAACAGTGGAATTTGAACCTGGAACCTAACACAAGTGACTTATGAAAGCTTAAGGAGGTATCTACAAGGCTAATAGTTCCATATTATTGCTAACCCGGGGTTTATTTGCACCTGGCTTTAATTTGAGGATATACAATACCTTCACTAACTTCATTGGCACACCTTATAAAAAATAATTATGTGTCAAGGTGATGCATTTTTTTAAATAGTAAAATCATCAAACTCACAGTGAGGTGCTTGTTAAGAGAAGGTGCATAGTAATACACAAAGTTAGCAATGTACCATTTAATTTACATTGTTTAGGAGGTGCACTAGTATTCATACTGAAGCCAATAAAAGGTACAAAATAGCCTCTAAATAAAGGCAAAAGCTATTACCCAAAGCGTCCACTTTTTAGAGATTGAATTGTATTTTATTTAGCTAGATCATATAAACCTAAATAAATTTACAATGTATATAGCAAGATAAATTTGTGGCTCAAAACTTTAGTAAATAAAAAAATTATTGAAGTTTTTAAATCTTTTACTATTATGGTCATATTTTATCAGTTTTCAAGATTCAATTTCATGATTTTAACAATTTAAAAACTTACAAAAAAACTTTGGGCAAATAGTTTCTTGCTATATGGCAGGCCCTACTAAGTGATGCTACTACTGTTTTCACAAGTAATTAAGTAAGTAAAATATAATTTCTATTATAGTAAGTACATGTAGTATAGTTTATTCAATAGTTTAAATTCCAGTTCCTATTAAACACACACATACAGTCTAGTAAAATGTCAAAGATGTTCATCTTTATGTTATTGTTGCTGTGTTTAATAGTTACCATTGATGAAGGAGAAGGATCTTATTGTATGGCTGATTGTACTGGATATAAACATGAACCATCACTGTATATAAAGACATGCTGTATCATCAGTAACTTAGGACAGACTATTCATTTGAGAGAAGGAAGGGCGAAAACTATCATGGTATGTCCTAATGTAAAACCACAAACCTGTCCACCATCAATAGATAACACACAACCAATAGGTAAATAAAGACAATATAATAATCATTTAAAAACTAAATTCAGTTCTTACAGACTGTAAGGATTGGTATAACAATGGTAGCACTACTAGTGGCCTGTATAATATTAATCCTGATGGAGGGACTCCATTTGAAGTTAGTTACTACATATTATAACCTATACACTATTGGATCACAGGTGTACTGTGATATGGAGACTGATGGTGGTGGATGGACTGTATTTCAGAGGAGACAAGATGGATCTGTTGATTTCTATAGGAACTGGACTGACTATGAGAATGGATTCGGTGACCTTACTGGTGAGTTTTGGTTAGGATTGAGCAAGATTCATCGACTTACTAAAGAAGGATCAAACACACTAAGAGTGGACCTGGGAGACTTTGATAATGACACAAGATATGCTAACTACTCCACATTTAACGTTAGTGATGGTAGTACTGAATATATACTAACAGTAGAAGGATACTCTGGTACTGCTGGGGATAGTCTGGCCTATCATAATGGATACAGATTCAGTACAAGAGATAATGATAATGATAATGATGGGCGCCACTGTGCTCAGTACTTTACTGGTGCCTGGTGGTATAACAGCTGCCGTCATTCAAATCTTAATGGTCGTTATTTTAATACTTCAATTGTTACTGGTCAAGGAATTACTTGGTACCATTGGAAGTCAACTACTCTCTCATTTTCAGAGATGAAAACTCGTCCAAACAACTAATTACTGCCCCCACACACATAGGTGCGATTGCATTGTGCTGATATATTATTATGTCATTTCAATATTACAGTCTGCCATACCTTGTAGTGATTTTTGCTAACTTTTATTAATTACAATAAATTTATATGCTGCAAATTGCTATAAAGAGATATAACATGCAACAAACACACACAATCAGAGCATAACAAAAAGTACAAATAAAAATAATATGGTTAAAATTGCAGGAAATGCCAACAAAATTAACTGCAGAACTTATTCCTACTACTGTTTTCATTAATAATTAAATAAGTAAAAATATAACTTCCATCACAGAAGGTAAATGAACAAGTTGATTCAATTGTTTAAATTCCAGTTCCTATTATACACACAACACACATACAGTCAAGTAAAATGTCAAAGATGTTCATCTTTATGCTGTTGTTGCTGTGTTTAATAGTTACCATTGATGAAGGAGAAGGATCTTATTGTATGGCTGATTGTACTGGATATAAACATGAATCATCACTGTATATAAGAGTAGGGTGTATCATTAGTAACTTAGGACAGACTATTACCATTAGAGGAATTGGTAAAACAAGATATATTCTATGTCATAAAGTACGACCAAAGTCATGCCCATCAGGTACTGCATATAGCTGGAATAGTTCATGATATACTTATTGTAGATAATAGAAACTGTAAGAGCTCGTCTGAGACTGGTTTTGATATAAGTGGTGTTTATACTGTTACTCCTGATGGAGGGACTCCATTTGAAGTTAGTTAAAACTAATTTATAACTATACAATATCAAATCCCAGGTATACTGTGATATGGATATTGATGGTGGTGGATGAACTGTATTTCAGAGAAAACAAGATGGATCTGTTGATTTTTATAGGAAATGGACTGACTATGAGAATGGATTTGGTGACCTTACTGGCGAGTTTTGGTTAGGATTGAGCAAAATTCATCATCTTACTAAAGAAGGATCAAACACACTAAGAGTGGACCTGGGAGACTTTGAGGGGAACACAGCTTATGCTAACTATACTCTACATTCAGTGTTAGTGATGGTAGTACTGAATATATACTAACAGTAGGAGGATACTTTGGTACTGCTGCAGGGGATAGTCTTGCCCAGCAAAATGTAATGAAATTCAGTACAAGAGATAATGATAACGATGCATTGTCAAGATATAATTGTGCTCAGTACTCCACTGGTGCCTGGTGGTATTATGACTGCTATTATTCAAATCTTAATGGTCGTTATTTTAATACTGCAATTAATAATCAACAAGAAATTACTTGGTAATTATGGAAAAATTCATATGCTACTCTCTCTTTCTCAGAGATGAAAACTCGTTGTCACAATTAAATACTGTCCCCCACACACATAAGTGTGTTTACATTGTGCTAATATTATTATTATGTCATTTCAATATTACAGTCTGTCATACCTTGTAGTCATTATTAATAATTATTGACTATTGATTTAGTTAATAAATAATGTACATGAACAGTACAAATTGTAGTTTAGATATAAATGCCTTAAATATCTCTCTGCCTACAAGCAAATTACACATACATGCATGAAGTACAAGTACATGTAGGTGTTGCCAGAACAAGCAAAACGGGCGGCAGTCAAAAGAGACAAAGTCCAAAGCTGCCTACCAGCAAGATAACACCAACTACTGTTGTATTCCAAAGGCAATAGAAGGTAGACAGACCTCTACAAGTCTTAGTGAGAAGGAGGAATGCTTATAAGGCGGCTAAAACATTCTCAAAAACAATCATATACTGTAAGGTGAATCCCCAAAATTAAAACCGCCAATCATTAATGTGCATGCTCAGTATTGCACATGTACATGTATACACAAAGATTGCCAAATCAAAAACTGCTAATTATAGTTTTACAGCAAAATCGCCAAAATAAAGTGCTATATGGTAAAGTACAGGGGTTATATTTCACTGGAAATAAATTTTGCTAATTTTGCATTTTCACAAAATTAAATTTCAAAATAGAGGCATGGCATGCTAGAAAAAATGGCTGCTGAAGGAAAGATTCGTGAAAATTTATACCAACAAATCAATTAATGGCAAATCTGGGCAAATTTGTAAAATTTTATACTAACAAATAAAACCCCATACGGTATGAATACAGTCTGACCACTTATTAGTCACAACATCCAATTTTCTATCACAGCTTACCAAGTGAGATAAGAAGTACAACAATTTGGAGTATACCTGAGATAGTAATAGTGCAATAATTTTACTGAGAAATCATTTACAATCCAACTAAAATTTGTCATGTAAACCATGCCAGGAAGGTCATAGTAACATGCCAAAAATGTTCATCTTTATGTTGTTGTTCCTGTGCTTAATAATTACCATTGATGAAGATACTATTGTATAGCCAGCTAGTACTGGATATAATTTGTTAGAAACAAGAGCCATTGCTCTATAAAAAGATGTCATGCACAGTAGAAATTTAGGACAGGCTTTTTCTATCAAATTAAATTGGTACAATACAATTATTTTTTTCTGTCTTAGTCTACAGTAAAATGCCAAAGATTTTCATTTTTATGCTGTTTTTGCTGTGTTTAATAGTTACCATTGATGAAGGAGAAGGATCTTATTGTATGGCTAGTACTGAATATAAACATGAGCCATCACTGTTTATAAGGACATGCTGTAACAGCAGTAACTTAGGACAGGCTTCTTCTATAAAAGAAACTGGCAAAATGCAATATATTTTCTGTCCTAATGTATACCCAAAGTCTTGTCAAAAAGGTACTGCAATAATAGTAGAAGTGTTTAATTCTTGCAATATATATAGTAGATGATTGTAAGAGCTTGCTTGATGTTATTACTACAGGTGGTATTTATAACTGTTAGTCCTGATGGAGAGGCTCCATTTCAAGTTAGTAAAAAAGTAACTTATAATTATACACTATTGGATCACAGATACTGTGATATGGAGACTGATGGTGGTGGATGGACTGTATTTCAGAGGAGACAAGATGGATCTGTTGATTTCTATAGGAACTGGACCAACTATAAGAATGGAATTGGTGACCTTACTAGTGAGTTTTGGTTAGGATTGAGCAAGATTCATTGCCTTACTAAAGAAGGATCAAACACACTATATAAGAGTGGACCTGGGACACTTTGAGGGGAACACAGCTTATGCTAACTACTCTACATTCAGTGTTGGTAATGGTAGTACTGAATATATACTATAACAGTAGGTGGATACTGCTGGGGATAGTCTGGCCTATCATAATGGAAGGAGATTCAGTACAAGAGATAATGATAATGATCCATGGTATAGTAATTGTGCTCAGTACCGTACTGTTGCCTGGTGGTACAATACCTGTGCTCATTCAAATCTTAATGGTGGTTATTTTAACATAGCAACTAGTACTGCTCAAGGTACTACTTGGTGGTATTGGAAAAAGTCACACGCTACTCTCAAGTTTACAAAGACGAAAACTTGTCGTAACAATTAAATATCGTCCTCCACACACATAAGTGTGTTTACATTGTGCTGATATATTATGCCATTTCAATAAGCTGCCATACCTTGTAGAGATTATTAATAACTATTAACATTTTGACTTTTATTAACTAAAATAAATTAAAGCTGCTATTGAAGCATCATGAAGCTACACAACACTACAACTTCTCTCAAAAATACATGTAAGTGTAAGCTAAGTGCACATCTATAAAATGGAATTTACTATAAAAATTAGCTAAAGCTGTAAGAAAAACAGTTACAATTATACAAATAAACTACAGAAGCTTAGGTGATACATAGTTTAAATTCCAGTCCTTGTTAAACTCACGCACTGTCTAGTAAAATTTTAAAGATGTTCATCTTTATTTTTTTGTTGCTGTGTTTAATAGTTACCATTGATGAAGGAGAAGGATCTTATTGTATGGCTAGTACAGGATATGAACATGAACCGTCACTGTTTATAAGGACATGCTGTAACAGCAGAAACTTAGGACTGGCTTTTTCTATCAAAGAAACTGGTATAACACAACATATTTTCTGTCCTAATGTATACCCAAAGTCTTGTCAAAAAGGTACTGCAATAATAGTACAAGAGTTTAATTCTTGTAATATAGGCAGGGATTGTAAGAGCTTGTTTGAGGATAGTGTTACTACAAGTGGTGTTTATACTGTTAATCCTGATGGAGGGACTCCATTTCAAGTTAGTTGAAAGTAATTTATAATTATACACTATTAGATCACAGGTATACTGTGATATGGAAACTGATGGTGGTGGATGGACTGTATTTCAGAGGAGACAAGATGGATCTGTTGATTTCTATAGGAACTGGACTGACTATGAGAATGGATTTGGTGACCTTACTGGTGAGTTTTGGTTAGGATTGAGCAAGATTCATCGTCTTACTAAAGAAGGATTAAACACACTAAGAGTGGACCTGGTAGACTTTGAGGGGAACACAGCTTATGCTAACTACTCTACATTCAGTGTTAGTGATGGTAGTAATGAATATATACTAACAGTAGGAGGATACTTTGGTACTGCTGGGGATAGTCTGGCCTATCATAATGGAAGGAGATTCACTACAAGAGATAATGATAATGATAGTAATAGTGGTAACTGTGCTCAGCACCTACACTGGTGCATGCCTGGTGGTATAATAGCTGCTATCATTCAAATCTTAATGGTCGTTATTTTAATACTGCAACTAATAATCATCAATCAATTAATTGGTACCATTGGGAAGGTGCAAGCATTAGTCTCAAGTTCTCAGAGATGAAAACTCGTCGTAACAATTAAATACTGTCCCCCACACACATAAGTGTGTTTACATTGTGCTGATAGATTATTATGTCATTTCAATATTACAGTCTGTCATACCTTGTAGTGATTATTGATAAGTTTTGACTAGTAATAAATTTATCAATTAATGAATAACTGCTATAGTGAGCAGTGATTAGGCATGTGTGGGTAACAGGAAACTATATAATGTCATTGAGCATGTACATAATGGTTCAGAACTAAATGCTGGAATTTAGTCTACAACATTATTAAACTAACAAATATAACTTCCAACTTTTAAAAAATTAAAAACTTGATTTGTTAAACCGTTAAAATTTTCCAGGGTACAAGTATGCATTAGGATTGTCCATTACAGATGTACCCATTGACCCTTGTCATAGTACCCTATCAGTGTATTACATTATGCTGTGATTGTGTCAGGAGAGGCATACAGACTCTTTCATTACCCATACCCTCTTGTCAATGAGTCCTAAGAGTAATGTGTTACTAGTAACTACATGCATAATACCGCATTGCCCAAACATTTGGTTGTTTTGCATCAAAATTACTTAAATATTATTGGTGGTCTCTTAATTTGGCAATGTACTATATTGCCTTTTCTTTAAACACTCTCAGCTCTTCTGAAGCTGCTCCTTGGCAGTTCTTAATTGCTATAGTCTTGATTGAAATAATGAAAATATCGGTTTTTTTCAGTTATGATAGAATCCACTCATTATTGTAATTATTAATGATGTTTATAATAATTATTGATTATTTTTATTTTAAACCACCAATCTGCCAAATATTCTGGCTGTATGGTAACATTAACAATAGTCATACTGATAGTCATAGAAGGTTAAGTAGGTAAACTTTAAATTTCCCTCAGAGTAACTGCTCATTCAATACATAGCTTAAACTCCAGTCCTTGTCCAACTAAAGTACAGTTTAGTAAATTGTCAAAGATGTCCATCTATAATGTTGTTGCTGTGTTAATAGTTATCATTGATGAAGGAGAAGGATCTTATTGTATGGCTGATTGTACTGGATATAAACATGAACCATCACTGTATCTAAGGACATGCTGTAACAGCAGTAACTATCATAGTATGTCCTGATGTAAGGCCGCAGGCCTATCCACCGGGTAAATAAACTAATAGTTAAAACATATCATGTTGATCATGTTGAGACTATGAAACTAGATAATAGAGACTGTAAGAGCTTATTTGAGGATGGTAATACTACAAGTGGTGTTTATATACTCTTAATCCTGATGGAGGGACTCCATTTGAAGTTAGTTAAAAGTAATTTATAACTTTACACTATTGGATCACAGGTATACTGTGATATGGAGACTGATGGTGATGGATGGACTGTATTTCAGAGGAGACAAGATGGATCTGTTGATTTCTATAGGAACTGGACTGACTATGAGAATGGATTTGGTGACCTGACCGGTGAGTTTTTGGTTAGGATTGAGCAAGATTCATCATCTTACTAAAGAAGAATCAAACACACTAAGAGTGGACCTGGGAGACTTTGAGGGGAACACAGCTTATGCTAGCTACTCTACATTCAGTGTTAGCGGTAGTAGTACTGAATATATACTAACAGTAGGAGGATACTCTGGTACTGCTGGGGATTGTATGGACTTGTATAATGGATATAGATTCACCACAAGAGATAATGATAATGATGCATGGCATTGTAATTGTGCTCAAGACTTCACTGGTGCCTGGTGGTATAATAAATTCCTTAATTCAAATCTTAATGGTCAGTACTTTAATACTGCAACTTCTGATAATCAAGGAGTTACTTCGTTATGCTGGAAAAATAATTATGTTACTCTTAAGTTCTCAGAGAAGAAAACTAGTCGTAACAATTAAATACTGTCCCACAAAAGTAAGTGTGTTTACAATTCAATACATATGTACATGTAGTTAGTAGTGATAATAATAATTATTCGAAATGATTAATTATTTAATTTTAATGATTTGAAATTATCATTGACTCAAACATGTACAAATGATGCAGACACACAGCATAATAACAATTGCCAGTTATAACATTGTACAAACAAAGATCTACCACTCCCAAAAATGGATGTACATTGTACAATGCTCACCACATCATAGTCAAATAATAAAACTACACAGTACCATTACAACAGTGCCATTCTGCCAAGAAATACCGTATGGAGCATTACTTTGGCAATTGTGCTGTAAAATTATAATTGGCAGTTTTTAATTTAGCAATTTTGTGTACACGTGCATGCGCATTGATGATTGGCGGTTTTAAAATTGGGGATTCAGCTTGCAAACTGCCAATTGCCAAAATAAAACCTGCCTAATTAAAGTGATATATGGTATAATGTAATACAAACATGTATCCCTCCCAAATATTCAGTATTCAATGCCCACTATAGCATACTGTACCTGTGTGACAGTGGTTTCCTCCTTGGGTCAGTTGGTGGGTTACATGCTCCTACAAACTGTATCCTCTCTATTGTCACCCATGTGTGGTTGGAGGTCCTTTAAAATCCACCGTGCATGCTCGAAAATCTGACGTAAGAATGATTATACTCTCAGTGTACCTTTAATTATAAAAAAAGAATTTTTTTATGAAAATATTAAAAAAAGACAATGACATCTCTCTAAAGTGTATTTGCAATCTCCTACATGTAAGTTCTCATATTCTTGTTATAACTTTACATTTACTAATTTTATTGTAAAATCAATATTCCTTACCATATTTGTCAAGGTCTGGAAGGTTCATTTCGTCACAGAAAAGAACCAGCCACTTTCCGAGTTGAGCAGGAGCCATCACGACTCTATTGGGAGTCCTCTTGTACTCACAGTAATGATCAAACGTCTTTAATAATAGCTCAGGGGTAGTGGCTGAGGAGAAATTAAGACCAACAACCTGGAGAAAAATAGAAAAGGGGAAAGATGAGTGTTAAACAGATAAAACAAAGAAGATAACAAAGACATTGTCACATAGAAATATGCAAGTATAATATCTCATACATTATACATGTCTGTAGTGTACATTCATAAATACATGTACATGACACATCAGGTACAATGTAAGTACAATTTGTAATGTACCTGTACATATACACATTCAAACTCAATTCAAAATCATGCAGGTAGAGCAACAAGATCAGAGAACAGTGTCATGGTTTTACCAGAGCCAGGTGGACCACACAGTACCATCAGCTTATATGCTCTGCCAACCATGTACATATACATGTATAAAGGAGACACTTGTGCCTAGGCCTCACTGTATCAAGAGGAGGGACTACGACATCAGACCTACTTTATGAGTCTCAACCTCAATCTTGGGTACTCTAAAGAGGGGCATTAAATAGAAAGGAGAGCATTAAATAGAAAGCATAACATTAAATAAAAAACAAGGCATTCAATAGAAAACAGGGCATTAAATAGAAATATTAATTTGTTAAATTACTATATAGCGGAAAATTTGGAGGGCTAAAAATTGGCAAATTGCTAAACTTTGGTGATTGCCAGATTTTTAATTTGGGGCAAATTTGTTGCCACGTGCCATTGAGCATGTGTATAATGGCTCAAAATGGTGGATTTTTTATTTTGGTGAATGAATATCAAAACACCAAATTTGTCAAATTTAATTCCCTCCAAAATTTCCTGCTATACGGTACCTGTTAGACCACAGTACCAATTCTCCTTGAATATTAACCTCGAAATCAATGATGGGGGCAGTACCAGGTGGTAGAGGTATGGTGGTCGTCCCTCGTATCAAGTCACCCATCTTTTCCTGATAGACCATCTTTTCATCCCTGGAGAAGCACCAGATCAAACAGAATATGAGGTAGCAAGGAACGTAGGTCTCAATCTGATCAGAAAGCATGGGAAAGTCCGGGTGTGACTGGTTGTAGGAGACTATGTTTCGGATCATCTGGTGGAGCATTGAGAAGAAAGACTTGAGTGCCCTGAGATGAGTGAAGTCCATTATGTGGTCTAGAGTTGCGGCATGTTCAAGACAGTGAGGAATGATACCGTCCAAAGCAAAAAGAGGACTTAATAGATCAGCATAATCTCTTTGGACCTGGAAAACACATGGGCAAAGGGATAAAATTTTGTGAGCAAGCAGTTAAGAAAGCAGATGAATCATTTAAGTAGAAGATGGTGATTATTGCATAATGCCCACCATCCACTATTCAACTTTGTTGAAAGCAACTTTGTGGTTACTTTGATGTGCTGTCAACTCTGTTGCCTGAAATAGAACTCAGTTCTATTTCAGGCAACATAGTTGATAGCACATCAAAGTAACCACAAATTTTCTTTCAACAGTGGATGGTGGGCTTAATAATACTGTATATGCTCACAAAACTGATTCAAAATTGAATGGGTAAGAAAAATATTATCTACTCTTGGAAAATAAAAGTCATAAAAATTAACAAAAATACATGTGCATATAGTACATGCACATGTACAGTACATGTAATTGCTTACCTGCATATTATGCAGGAGAGATGGTCTCCTGGTTGGAGGTGCCCCCTCCTCCTATTAGTTCCTCCTCTTCCTCGTCAATAGGTATTGGTTTCAGTTTCAATATGAAGTGATCAAAAACCATATCAAGTGTTAAGACGTCTTCACTAAACCAGACCATACCACAGCAACTCACAGTGGCTAGGGTAGCAAACATAGGGTCTTGTACTCCAAACATTATATGAACCTAGAGAGTATACAGAGATTTACTAATAATATACTAAACATAATAACACCATTATTAAAAATTATGGGTGCTCTGATATTACATCATTTTTGGCGAAACTTAGACACTGTCCCTGTACTATATAGTAAGGGGGTGTTTGCCAAATTTTGCCAAAAATGTCAAGTTGAGAATTCTCAATTTTTATAACATTTTCTGATGCACATACATGTTCTTATATTGTGTAGAAAGTTTGAGCTGATTCTGATTGAATTTGGATTTTTTATGAATTTTTTAAGTTGCTCCAAAATCGAGCCAAAGTCTCTGTACTATGTTGGCCAAATTTTTCTAAAAATTTCAAGTATAGAATTTTCAATTTTTATAATGCTTTCTGATGCACATACATGCTCTTATGTTGTGTAGAAAGTTTCAGCAAATTCTAATTAAATTTAGATTTTTAATAAATTTTTTAGAATTCTGTCTTAGTCATTTTTAACAAAATATTGAAAGCTATAGCTAGCATGAGCATGCTCAGTTTGAAACAAAATGGTGGATTTTATATTGGCGATTTCTTCGTAGAAATGCCAATCGGCAATATTAATTCCTTGCCAAGAAATCATCTTGTACAGTATAATTCTACATGTACATATACATGTATATAAAGTACAGAAGAACTCTCAAATAAAAATGAATGAAAATGTAGAAGCTATTGTTAAAATAAAGATAGGAAATAGAAGCCCAGGCTTTTGCATGTACAAGGATTTATAGTACAATACAAAAATGCTTAAATCCCATACACAATGTATGCAATTATGCATGTACATGTACATGTACATTGCACATACCTCATCCTCTTGTTCATGAAGTTGCTTAGATAGATCAGTTTCCTCCAGTGTCTGTCCTTGAGCTGCCAGTTCTTGCTTCAGTTGCTGGATCCTGTCCCTCTTGATATTACAAGCACTCACCAGTACACTGTACATGCAAATAAATAATTTATAACCACCAACACTGGTAGTCTTGACTATTAGGCAGTAACTTACATGCATTTATATAATGAGTTAACTAGAGGAAAAAAAAGGGAGCATGTAAATACAAATACACCACATCATGGTAAATAAATCCAAAAATAAGACGAGTTAATTATGCATTGTTATTTGAGTGTCTCACCCATTTCTCTGTTGTTCCTATTTGGATATGTTCCAGAGTTACTTTAACTCTCTTCCTCACTGAAGACAAGGTCTCATTAGAATGACACTGAGAGAAAGGGAGAGAGAGAAAAAGAGTGAGTTAGTTTCAAGCACATCTAATGTACATGTAGAAGTAAAAGAGATGGGGAAAGGAACACATGTACATTTCAAAAATACATGCACATGTACATGAGTAACATCAACGAATAGAACCAATGACATGCAACAATGACAAATGAGTTCAAGGACACTCTCACCAAATAAAATAGATTACACTCAGAATGAATGTATACTAGCAAGAGTGGATAATTATTAGGGAGAGTGTCTAACCAGCCTATAATCTGTGATACCACAGTGCGTAAGTTTACATAGCATGGTTATTAGCACCAAGTAGCCATTCTTGCGTCCTTATACTGATTCCAAGTCAGAAGGCTGCAAATAAGAAAGAGCCAACCATTAGAAGAACATATTCCCGTCTGCTCCTGCTTGTTTCTCGCACTACATGATCCTCAGAGTGGAGATATAAGTCTTAAAGTTGCCTGCATGCTTCAAGCGCCATTTTATCAGCCACACCCATAAATTTGAAGATTACTGAGATTAACTATGTATACTTGCAAAAAACGGATGTAAACATACGCGCTCTGTCGCGCTGTGGTATCACAGAATATAGGCAGGTTAGACCATGTCCAGAAATTGCAATGGGACTTCCGGTCGCGTTAATTTAATGATATTCATTGGAATTACCATAGCAACGGCAGTTCAGCAATGGTGGATTGATAGGAAGCTTCACTACAAAGTTTGCTAACGTCTTTCTGGTACATGGATGGGACTTCACTAGATACTTGAGGCTTCTAGAATGCTACTTAATGCAATTGGTTATGGTAGTTTTCTCATATTCTTTTGTTAAAGTGGCAAGCGTGGTGAAAGAACAGGCCGCTCTTCTCAACAAACGGCCGTCTTACTTCAAAAAGGTCTAGAGACACTATTTGCTTGTATATATAAGATGTTAAGCACTCTTTCTTTCACTTTATTATTCCTAAGAGAAGAGGAAAGCACTTGTGACTTGTTGACTCTTGCTGCTGCACCCGTCATCATTGAAATGGCTAAAATTACTTCACCTTCATTCAGGAGACAAATGTTCCAAACAAAGTTTTGAATTTCTTTATCTTTTTTGCATCATTTGGTAGTAAGAATTTTGTACTTTCACAAAATAAGTGAGCAAATTGTCAAAAATTGTTAGAAATTTAGATATAACCATTCAAAAAGTAAAAAAATTATCATACATACATAAAGGAATGACAAGATGGCGGCACTGACTGCCTCATCTTCAATTGGTTAATGTTCCACACAAAGTTACTCCAAATGCTGTAATATTTAGCAGGAACACAGGTAGATGGATGAAGAACAGCTACTGAAGTGCGCAAATTGATGATTCTTATTGTAAAGAAAGATATAGCCTAGTAAATGGAAATGTCCATTCCTGCCCTGTATAAAGTCAATCAGTGGTATACGGAGATAATTGCTCAGTATACTACTCCGTGTCCACTCATTTCTGGACATGCACTCTCCCTAAATAATTATCCACTCTTGATACTAGCTATAGTCTTGCTAGCCAGCCCATTTCCCAGCCTACAGTCCACCCCAATGACTGTAGTCTGGGGAATGGGCTGGCTAGCCTGAGACAATACTAGCTACAGGGTACTATAGGGTGGCGGGAAAGAATTATTTGAGAAAGCATTGATCATTTGGTGCAGTATAACCACATAAATATCATAATAAAATTAATATACATGTACTTGTACATTATATCTAACATATCTAAGACAAAATGGAGGTATTGTAGGCTATTCATATGCAATTACTATACTATTGATCAGGAGCCCATGAAGTTGGGGAGGGTAGACTTACAGTACAGATCAATACATATACATTATACAACAATAAGGAATGGGTTGTACTTGTAGCTTTGACCCTGCACATCAGGGTTTGTTTGCTAAATCGTCCTTAAGATCAGCCATTTTTGACACAGAGCCAAGCCTTTTTAATTGACTTTAGTATTCATAGTACTAATAATTATTAATAATCAATCAACTTTAACTAAGCATCAAAATGCAAAAATAGAAGAATTACTAAAACTACAAACAGGTTACCATTAAATAGTATCATTTAGTTCAGTTATAATATCATTCATTGTTGGACGGTGTCTATACTCAACTATCAGGCAGCGTTGAACAAGAGACCTAAACGAGGCTCTTCTAATACCATCAATAAGACCTACTCTCTCTTCTGGTAGAGGAATACGTCGTGTTATCATCTCTAGAAGGAGGACACCATAACTGAAGACATCCATTGAAGGAGAGTGTTCCCTTGGATTGGCTGCTTCAGGTGCTGCATAAAGTGGGCCACCAGGATTGACTGACCTAATTATAAGATGCTGAAGATTAGCTGATCCATAATCAGATACCTTAGCCCTCAAACCTCCATGCACTCCTCCCATTGGCTGAAGGAGTACATTAGCACTGCTGACATCTCTATGTAGTATAGGATGAGGCTTGAAGAGATGAAGGTAATTGAGAGCACAGGCTACATCTAAACTGATGTTTAGTACAGCATGATAGGCCAGTCCTCCAGTCTCTAATTCCTTTCTTAGGCTGGTCGGCATTAGCTCTGTCAGGATGATTGGATTACCTTCTGTAGTGGCTCCTATGAACTGAAGGAGATTAGGATGACGTAGCTTAGAGGCAATATTCATTTCACGAGAGAACAGTGACACGTTATATTCTGATATGATGGTCTCGTGAAGTACCTTTGCAGCAACTTCCAGTCCATGAAAACGAGCTACTCTGACCTCTCCCCATCCTCCTCTGCCTAGAATCCTTTCTGTCATTCTAATATCATTTCTGCTAACTACCCAGGAAGATTCTTTCTCTTGTCTATCTCTCTCTCTTAGTTGCTGCTCTAGGCCTCTTTCTCTTTCTTGACTTTCCTGAAGCTGTCGTCGAAGATCCTGTTCTCTTTCCCCACCCTGTTGAACTTCCCTCTGAAACTGTTGCTCTCTTTCTTGAAGCTGCCATTGAAGATTCTCCTCTCTTTCTCTGGCCTGCCTCTCTCTTTCTTGTCCTTGCTGCTGTACTTGTTGAAGTTGTTGTTCTCTTCCTTGAAGTTGTTGCTGTAGTCTGTTTCTAACTTGTTCCTTTTCTCTTCTCTCCTCCTGTAGTTCCCTTTCCCTTTCTTGTAGTACACGTGTCAGACGGTCTATTTCTCTTCTATCCTCAGGTTGAACAGGTTGAGATGCTTCCCATTCTCTTCTCCTTTCTTGTAGTTTCTCTTGATACTGGTTCAGAGGTATTATACTAGTAGACCAATCATTATTACTAGTATACCCTATACAGTAACACAATAGTGTAATTAACGACAAGTATACATGTATGTGTATAATAATAATTATGCTGTATAGTGGAAAGCACTGATTATTACTTAAATTCATATACATAATTATTCTAAATTATTATGTCACTCAATAAAGCAAATGTACATGTACTGACTGAGTTCAATTACTGCTGTATCAGTGTATGACATCTCTCCTCCAAACACTATTATCCAGTTAGTGGTTGGAGTCACACTCCACAATGAGAGAGAATGAGAATATCTATTAGTGACATTCTTCGGTGTATTAAACTATGAAGGAGGATTATAATAAATATAATTTGTAATATTCATTGTCATGTACTGTACATGAACATGTATTGTCATTAAATTTTGATTAACTCATTTGTCATAAGCTTATTTAAAACCATAAACTCCACCAAAAATATCTAAACAACACCCACAATATCATGTTATACTTACCAGTTCCTTCCATGATTTATTTTTAATATCAAATATCCAAAGACCATGAGAACGAACTCCACCCACCACTAATAGGTGTGGTCCTGAGTTAGTGTTAATCAATACACTGGAATGAGCACGTCTTTCCTCAGGCCATTGTACTGATCCTCCAGGATTGGATAACTTTGAACAATTCTATAATAAAATAACTATTATAAACCACATCCTTACAGAAACACCCCCTCAAAAATAACTAATGTGACTAGATGTACATACTGACAATATACATGTACTCACCACAGATGTATCAGTAAAATTAAGAATATATACATTGTTGCTCCTTCCATTAGCAGTGTCACCTCCAAATAATATAGCACTGGAATTATTAATTGATGTTAAAGTAAATTCATCAATAGGAGGTGGTCTGTCTCCAGTGACAGTTGGTGATATCCAATCACCTAAAATATAAAATTAATTAATGATCAGTTTGTTGATAATGAATAAAATACCCACGAGCTACTCAATTACCTACATGTACAAGTTCTGTGTGCTACTTAGCTTTTTTTGCACTATACTGTATTTAAGAATAAAGAACAATTTATGCTGCATGGTGTTATCAACAAGATCTTAAGGGCTGTCTCCCATTTTAAATAAAATACAAACTTTGCCATAAACCATGCATAAAACCAAAAACTGTGCTGTATAAGACTTATGTTGTACAAATATGCTAAACGATAATAATCAGGCCTGAAACGAATAATAAAATATTCAAATATTCGTTCGTTTATAATTTTTTATAGCAATACTTGAATAGTTTTCTTGCTAGTCGAATTAAATTTTTAATGGTTATAGCAATAATTAATGGCCACGGAATAATTAATAGCCATGGAAAGTGGTTCTTAATCTCAAAGAAGCCCTGCCCTGTTTGGGATCATTTTGAAAAGATTTAGACCAAAAAGGTAGTTTATAATCATTCATTGAACTATTTGAATATTCATATCATGTCAGTATTCACATGTAGCATACGAAGAGTGAAAAATACTATTCGTTTCAGCCCTAATAATAATTAAACTATACTGACCTGATGAAAGTTTATATAAATGTATTTCATTATTCCTAACATTGTACTGGGCATCAGGTTGCTCTGGTACATTATTTGAAGATTGTTGATATCCTCCAATTACTACAAGATAGTCCTCACCGTTGACTTTTATTGCTGTCATATCACATATGTATTTCATCATAGGACCATGACGAGATGTAGTAGGAGAGAGTTCCTTCCAGTTGAAGGTATCAACATTAAAACTGTATAAAATATTATATGATATTTATCAGTAACTATCATGTTTACCTATACAAACTATTATGAAGACAGCCAACATAATTACACCATCCTGCGAAATAAAAGATTACTCTTCCAATGGCAGCAGCTGCATAGCCAGAAACACCCAGTGGAGGATTACCAGTGGTGGGTTTCTGCTCCCATCTACCAGTCAATAGGTGGCACACCTCCATGACAGAACACATTGACTTCTTCTCTTCATTATTATGTACTTCAGGGAGATCAGGCTGGTTCCCACCCCACATATACAGGTAGTCTCCTACCCGTACAGTGGAGTGTCCACTCCTCTTCACTGGTTGATAGTCTATAGATAACAAGAGGTAACAGTAACTGAATGATACATTAATAATCAGTGAGTGACCTTTTTCAGGACCCTTAGCTGTCATTTTGTCATGACATTGAGCCTCTCTTCTCCGTATACTATCCCCCATCCATTCTCTTGGTACGTAAATTTCAACCACGTGCTCATCATGGCAACAGTTTTTTGGAAGTGAATGAAATAATACTTTATATATATATATTTCCTGTTGGACCTATAGTTGGAACCCCCTAAATTGGTGGCATTTTGGACCCTTTTTCTGTTGTTTGAAGTATTCTATTAAAAAAGTAAAGTGATTCACGCACACTACTATACCAGTGTAACAAATTGACAAAAAAGTTTCTCTCATAAGTTCGCTATGTTAAGTGGTAGAGTGGCCACAGTTTGGGTCTCATTTATGGCCAATAACACTCAAATTCTCCTTCATTGTTTATTGCACATTCAAAATAATAGAATTCATGCACGTACATAGTCATAAACTAACCTCCTAATGTTGTGTTCCTTGAATATCTATGTGCACTGGCTAGAAATTTTGCCCAAGGTAGTTAATTGTTAAAAAATTGCCACTTTTTGGTGAATAACTTAACGCACAGGAGGCAATTAAGTTAAATTCTCGATTCATATCATGCATTAACTTATTACTGAACAAAATCAGGTGACTATTTGTCCTACACACTCTAGGCACTGAATAATAAATATGACAACTCACCTCACTCGCCATTTTCTTTGTTGTATAGCATGGAGACAACAGGAAGTGGTTTCTCCATAGACTTTATACGGAGCTTCCGGTAATGTTTCACATCCATGTGTATTACAGTATCTATGCTTTCAGCATAGGTACAGCGTATTTCAGCCCACTTGGATCACGGAACAACCTTTCCCTATCCAAGACACTCCCTCTTCCCAATTAAAAGTACAGGTAGGTGTGGATACGGAACGGAAATTGTGATCCAAGTGAAGTGAAAGACGCTGTACAGCGTATTTCAGCCCACTTGGATCACGGAACAACCTTTCCGTATGCAAGACACTCCCCCTTCCCAATTAAAAGTACAGGTAGGTGTGGATACGGAACGGAAAAAGTGATCCAAGTGAAGTGAAAGACGCTGTACAGCGTATTTCAGCCCACTTGGATCACGGAACAACCTTTCCCTATCCAAGACACTCCCTCTTCCCAATTAAAAGTACAGGTAGGTGTGGATACGGAACGGAAATTGTGATCCAAGTGAAGTGAAAGACGCTGTACAGCGTATTTCAGCCCACTTGGATCACGGAACAACCTTTCCGTATGCAAGACACTCCCCCT
>NW_003546837.1:20995-23666 GCF_000090795.2 Amphimedon queenslandica
TCTTTGCCAGCTCCAAAGCTAAGAGAAGTACTTGAACAGAGAACATTTCTAACACCTACACCAGTAGGATACCGTATAGCCAGAAAATTTAATTGGCGGATTGGCGCTTCAAAACAAAAGGGCCAATATTATAACCGTCAATAATAATTGCAATCACCAGGTTGAGCTTCTGTCATTAGCACATGATACTAAAAGAAAATGCCAAAATGGCAGTACTTGTCACTATTTCAGTCAAGATTGTGGGAAGAAGTAGCCTCAACAAGAGCTGAGAGTGCTTAACGAAGTTAAGATAGTATATCGCCACATAAAAAACTGCCAATATTATATTTAGGCAATTTCGATGCAAAACTGCCAAAGTTCTAGACAGCCAAATTTTCTGGATATATGGTAGGTGCTGTTCTCACGTATCTCTGTAAACTATTAGAAATTTTGTCACCTATATTTTTCTAACTTGATGATTACTGACAAAATGAAATATTATTGTTAGCGTCAAAATATTGGGGCTATGCATAATTAATTTTATTTTATTAATATTTAACATTACTAATATTATTGCATACTACCATACCCTCTAGGTGTATTGTACACTGAGAAAGTACAGTATAGTACTACATACAGTATATTCTATACATACTGTAAGATCAAATTGCACAAGAGTTGCCATTAAGCATTTAATCATTGGCAGTAACGACTGATGGAGTAACTTTGGCTTAAAGAGAAACCTTAATTTTTCAATATAATTTTCCTATAATAGTCATTAAACTGTCCTTTTCTGCTTGCAAGAACCACCATAAAAAGAAAGAAAAGGCCTATAGAGTTGGGCAAAAATGAGGTAGCTATACCACGAGGCACTATAAGTATCATTATAATCATAGGGGTATATATTAAGGGCATAGAGTATGCATAATTTATCACCCGGTGATGCCTTTGATCTTATAGTAACTATAGCCACAGTATGTATGTGTTGTTATACTGACCTGATGAGGGCTTATAAAAATGTATTTCATTATTAAGCCTGCCACTATACTGGGCACCAGGTTGCTCAGGGGTATTATTAGATGGTCCCCATCCTCCAACTAATGCAAGATAGTCCTCACCGTTGACTTTTATTGCTATCATATCAGAGTAGGCCTTCATCCTAGGACCATGATGAGATGTAGTAGGAGAGAGTTCCTTCCAGTTGAAAGTATCAACATTAAAACTATACAAAAATTAATTATTATAATAAATTTTACTTATACAGTCTGGCCCCGCCTCTTCATTGCGCGGGGGGGTGGTGCAGAAGAGTCTGGTGACACTGCTACAGAATTTGTTGCAGAAAGGAATGCAACAATTAGTAGTTATTAAAGTTATTAAAACATTCTGTCACATGATAACTTTCTTTTTGAGGCTTTTCTTGACAAGTTAGCCTCCTTGAATGAGGAGAATGGCAGTAGTAAAAGGCAAGAAGAAATCTATCAAAGATCAGGTTATATGCGGGAGTGAAAACAGAAAATCTGTATACTTTTCAGCCAACGAGGATTCTTCATATTCTTCTGTTACTTCCTCTACAGTTACTTTCTGTTCCTTTGCTAGCATTTATCGTACCTACAGCAGGTTTGTCAGTCATACTTGCAGCCATTTTGAATAGGTCACGTGACAAAGTTACTTCCACGTGAGTGCAGCAACCTGATTGGGACGCTCAATCCTGTGCTTAGTGCCACAAATTCTGTAGCAGTGTCACTAAGCTCTTCTGTGCCACCCCTGTGCAACGAAGACTGAGGCGGGGCTAGACTATTATTTATCATAAACTATCATGCTTACCTGTATAAACTATTATGATGACAGTCTTCATGATGACACCATCCTCCAAAATAAAATATTTCATTTCCAATGGCAGCGGCTGCATAGCCAACAACACCCAGCGGAGGATTACCAGTGGTGGGTTTCTGCTCCCACTTACCAGTCGATAGGTGGCATACTTCCATGACAGAACACATAGATTTCTTCCTTTCATTATTATGTACATAAGGGAGATCAGCGGGCTGGTCACGGTTCCCACCCCACATATAGAGGTAGTCTCCTACCTGAACAGTGGAGTGTTCCCACCTTTTTGCTGGTTGATAGTCTACAGATAAGAAGAGGTAACAGTCACTGAGTGATACACTAATTGTGAGTGATCCTTTTCCGAACCTTTTCTAGCACCTTTAGCATCGCCTTTAGCTGCTGCCGCCACTCGAACTGCCATCATCATGAAACAACAAAGACAGACATAAGAGTGAGGTAACGCCCACCATACTGCTGACACTGCACTGCAGCTAGCTAGGCTAGCATCTCCGTATACTGTAACCAAACCGTTTGTCCAGGTACGTACGTAAACTTCAACCACGTGATAGAAATTTCTTATTTTTACTAGAAGAATGTAGAACATTAAAGGGGCGAGCCTAAGCAAGCGACATTGTCACAAGGAGCAGCAATATCAGCACTAGTACTAATGGATCAGTAAGAGAGAGAGAGGGAGGGACAAGACATAGAGGAGGAGTGACAGAATGAGAACACATTTACATGTATATACATGTACATTATCCATAGACTGTTGATGTGAAAAGTAACGAAATCGAGGACCTGAGAGAAGAGATGACAACTATCACTCAGAAACACAATGAAGAATGCAGAGGTACACTCAATACTC
>NW_003546837.1:24423-30134 GCF_000090795.2 Amphimedon queenslandica
TCCATTGAAGGAGAGTGCTGCCTTGGATTGGCTGCTTCAGGTGCTGAATAGACAGGATTACCAGGATTGCATGTTCTAGCAAGAGGTTGAAGACTAACAGTACCATAGTCGGATACTTTAGCCCTCAAACCTCCATGCACTCCTCCTGTTGTTTGAAGGAGTACATTAGCACTGCTGACATCTCTATGTAGTATAGGATGAGGCTTGAAGAGATGAAGGTAATTGAGAGCACAGGCTACATCTAAACTGATGTTTAGTACAGCATGATAGGCCAGTCCTCCAGTCTCTAATTCTTTTCTTAGGCTGGTGGGCATTAGCTCTGTCAGGATGATTGGATTACCCTCTGTAGTGGCTCCTATGAACTGAAGGAGGTTAGGATGACGTAGCTTAGAAGCAATATTCATTTCACGAGAGAATTTCGTAATGTTATGAGGAGAGATGATAATTTCGTAGAGACACTTTGCAGCAACCTTAAGACCACGAAAACCAGCTACTTTGACCTCTCCCCATCCTCCTTTACCAAGGACTACCTCTGTCATGGTAATCTCTCTTCTATTCACTACCCAGGAAGACTCTGCCACTTGTATCTGCTCTTCAAGTTGTCTCTCTCTTTCTTGGAACTCTCTCTCTCTTTCCTCAAGCTGCTGTTCTCTTTCTTGAAGCTGTTGTTGAAGATCCTGAACTTGCCTCTCTCTTTCTTGTCCTTGTTGCTGGCTTTCCTGAAGGTGCTGTTGAGCTTGTTGAAGCTGTTGTTGAAGACCCTGTTCTCTTTCCCCACCCTGTTGAATTTCCTTCTCTCTTTCTTGCAGCTGTTGCTGAAGATTCTGCTGTTGCTCCCTGGCCCGCTTCTCTCTTTCCCTTGCTTATTGAATTTCCCTCTCTCTTTCTTGTCCTTGTTGCTGTGCTTCTTGAAATTGTTGTTCTCTTTCTTGAAGTTGTTGCTGTAGTCTGTTTCTAACTTGTTCCTTTTCTCTTCTCTCCTCCTGAAGTTCCCTTTCCCTTTCTTGTAGTACACGTGTCAGACGGTCTATTTCTCTTCTATCCTCAGGTTGAACAGGTTGAGATGCTTCCCATTCTCTTCTCCTTTCTTGTAGTTTCTCTTGATACTGGTCCAGAGGTATTAAACTAGTAGACCAATCATTGATATGTTTCTTTGTGAAAAGGCCCGAGATTTGAGTTTCTTTAAGGACTAAAAAAATAAAGCAATATTAGCAACATGTACATTACATAACTATATACCGTATAGCTCTAAATTTTTGTCAAATTCGTCAGGTAAATTTTTTTGACGAAACTTTTAACCAACAAAATTTTTGTTCCACATGGGTAGTATATAAATTAATAACAGAAATCACAAAAATTTTATCAACAAACATTATTTTTAACAAAAAATTGAGATCTACGAAATTTTTGATGGATGAAATTTGGAACTACAATGTATACTATATCCCAGTTCAGTTTGGGACGGAAGTAGAAGCAGCTGCATGGAATTTGAAAAATGTAGCTACGTCACAAAATGACATATTATAATTATATTCATAGAGGAATGGCGGCTGTGTTGTTTCACTCTTAAAACAGTCTTGCTGCTGCTGATAAGCAGTACAATAGCTGCTGGAGTCAACTAGTTTTCATAAAGGCCATTATTATCTGAAAATCTTGTTCTATTAGCTTTTTAAAAGAAAAATTATCAGTTTGGGCGCTGGACTACATGTGCTTATGTAAACTATGACATCATAGAACGTCATTGCGGTTAGCTTTGGTATGCCATTGGGTTTATAGGGAGAACCTGGTTCTCAGGGTTCCCAAGGGCTGAGAGACCCAAAGTTTCACAGATTTTGATGGACTTTGGCAACTAAGGACCTGTGAAAGTTTCATCCTTATCTCACTTTCCTATAAAAAGTTATTCCAGTTTTTCTTGTCCCAAACTCAACTGGGATATAGTATATATGGTATCATTAATCAAAAATACAGAATAGCTAGTCAATGACAACTTGACAAGTAATGTAATGATACATGTACATATGTCTAATAATAACTATATATAATCAGCTACTATTGTAGGTACACCTTTGATATAATATCATATACTGATTATTAATTGCATTCATTTATATTTTGTATTATTATGTCAGTTAATAAAGCAAATCTGGTGAATAATATCCTATACCAAAAGGCTATACTGTGAATTTATAATTATTAAGAACATAAAAAAATTTAATGGAGTAGGATTCTAGAGCAAATTTGTCAAAAAGTGACAGAAACAAGGACAAGTAGGATTTCGAACAACCAACAAAAATACAAAATTAAATCCTACTCTTTTGATGCAAATTCTACTCTACATTGTACTTTTAATGTTGCTATGTATATAAGAATTACAGACCACCGTGCAATGTAAAGTAGAATTTGCTTCACGAGGGTAGGATTTTCATTTCGTACTTTGGCTGGTCGTTCAAAATCCTACTTGCCCTTGTTTCTGTCATTTTTTTACAAATTTGCTCTAAAATCCTACTCCATCTTGTTTTTCTAATTTTTTATGTTCTTGCATGTTTGTGTTGATTTTTTATAATATTAAAAAAAATTTTTAAAGATGGTGTCGATTGCTATTGTGGTGAATTGTTATCATCAGGCTGAAACAAATAGTGAGATTTGTTCGTTATAGCAATATTCAAATAGTTTTTTTGCTATTCGAACTATTCGCCTAATAAAATGATTAATGGTTATTGCAATAAATAACGGCCATGTCCGACACGTGTCACCTAAACAGGCTGCTTCTTATTTTGTTTCTCAGTCTGTTTACTTACCAATTGGCTAAATACTGATGCTATGGCCATATTGGAATGAGCTACGCTAGTATCGAGCTATACGCTAGTATCAAGCCACGCTATATGAGCTATACGCTAGTATTTAGAGCTACGCTAGTGGTACCAATAGAGTCCTCTGGTCAAGATAAGGTCCTCTAAGAAGTTTGGAAAGCATAGGAGCTCGTTTTCCTGGTATGCGGCAAGGCTGCAAAAATAGTGGCAGCCATATTGTTTTGGAATGAATCCTACTAAGTAACGCTACTGCATTACTAATATTCAATACATTTGTATTTACATGTACTCACTGAGTTCAATAACTGCTGTATCAGTGCATGAAATCTCTCCTCCAAACACAATTACCCAGTTAGTGGTTGGAGTTACATTCCACAATGAGAGAGAATGAAAATATCTATCAGTGACATTCTTTGGTATATTAAACTGTAAAGGAGGATTATAATAAATATAATTTGTAATATTCATTGTCACGTACTGTACATGTACATGTATTGTTATTAAAATTTGATTAAATCATTCCTTAATAGTTTATCTAAAACCATAAACTCCACCCAAAAAGTCTAAACCACACCCACAATACTTACCAGTTCCTTCCATGATTTATTTTTAATATCAAATATCCAAAGATCAGAAACACCAATCCCACCCACCACTAGTAGGTGTGGTCCTGAGCTAGTGTTAATCAATACACTGGAATGAGCACATCTTTCCTTAGGCCATTGTACTGATCCTCCAGGATTAGATAACTTTAAACAATTCTAAAATGATAAAATAAAATTTAAACATCATAAACCACAGTGATAAATAACAAGATTAATTAATAATTAATATAACTATACTAATAATACACTCACCCCTGATGTATCAGTAAAATTAAGAATATATACATTGTTACTCCTTCCGTTAGCAGTGAGGCCTTCAAATAATATAGCACTAGAATTATCAACTGATGTTAAAGTGAAGGAGCTAATAGGAGGTGGTCTGTCTCCAGTGACAGTTGGTGATATCCAATCACCTAAAATAACAAATATATAATTAATGATCAGTTTGTTGATTATAAATAAAACACAGTATTAATATTATTATGTGTTGTTATACTGACCTGATGAGAGTTTATAAAAATGTATTTCATTATTCCTATCATCACTGTACTGGGCACCAGGTTGTTTTGGTGCATTATTAGAAGATGGTCCATGTCCTCCAATTACTACAAGATAGTCCTCACCATTCACTTTTATTGCTATCATGTCACAGTGCTTCTTCATCATAGGACCATGACGAGATGTAGTAGGAGAGAGTTCCTTCCAGTTGAAGGTATCGACATTAAAACTGTATAAATATCATGTAATATTTATCAGTAACTATCATGTTTACCTGTATAAACTATTATGACAACAGTCACCATGACCACAATAGCCTCCAAAATAAAATATTTCATTTCCAATGGCAGCAGCTGCATAGCTCCTAACACCCAGTGGAGGGTTACCAGTGGTGGGTATCTGCTCCCACCTACCAGTCACCAAGTGGTACACCTCCATGACAGAATACATTGATTTCTTCTTTTCATTATTATGTACTCCAGGAAGATCAGTCCCACCCCACATATACAGGTAGTCTCCTACCCGTACAGTGGAGTGTCTCTCCCTCTTCACTGGTTGATAGTCCGAGGCTACAAGAGGTAAACAGTAACTGAATGATACACTAATAGCGAGTCACCTTTTCCCTCGCCTTTTCCAGGACCTTTAGCTGCCATCATAGATATTAGCCGGACTAAACTAACTAAATGAAAGGGATTGGAAAGGGCATAGACAATATAGGGTCAGGCTCCGCCTGACTAGACAATATACTACATGAAAGGGATTGGAAACCACACTACCACAGGGAAATTAGTCAAATTACATAGAATGTAATTCGTTGCCTAGCGACGTAGATCTATGGCTTATGCAAGTTGCCCGCGAGTGAGCAAAATGGAGGATCTTCACTGCCCGTTTACAACTATAATACATGTCTAGTATGAACTTACCGCTACATTTTTAGGACAGACGAAAAGATCAAGGTCATAGCTATTCATTGATACTTTGTTCAAGAGGACTGCGCTTATGGTCTGTATGAAATTCTGTCCTAAAGTGACGGTACTACCCGCTGTCAAGTTGTTTTAAGCTGTCAGTTTTGTTTTGTACCTTTTTCTCTTAGGCTTTTAGTTTAATCTTTCATTTAAGTTTATGATCATTTAAGTAGCTACAAAACTGAATAGACTCTTTTAAAAGAGAAATATCTCATCACTATAAATCTACGGTGTTGTCTGAAAAAGTGTTTTGTATGGTGGCCCAGAAGTATAATCCGTTGACGGGCCCGTTCAGTTAACCCGTCAACGGGGCCGGTAAAAATCGTTAGCGGGTGGGGCCTACCCCGGGGTCGGCCGTTATGAAAACGGCATAGTTACTTAATCATAGATATCTATGACTGAATCAATAGAGATAGAGAAAATGACTTCCAATAGTAGAGTAGATGGTAAGATTTAGCTTTCCTTTAAACTGTTATTTATATAGTTCTGCAGACCTAATAAAGGAGTATTTTAAGTCTGAAAGAACATACATGCTTATTCTTCAGCGTTTAAAAGAAGTTCATGGTGTTAAAAGAAGGTATAATTATTTTCTATAGACTGAGTTGTAACCGGCCTTTTTTAGTTTGATTTGGTTAAAACTTCGACTAAAGTATCTTGGTTTAAAAAGACGTGGTGGATATGCTAGTGATGACACAGTTAGAAGTGCAATTGCCAGAGAATTACGTTCTTCACCACAATTATTTGGATATCGAGCTATGTGGAGACACATTTCTATTAAATATAAACTACATGTGAAACGGTAAGTTATTAGTTATGTGAAAACTCATTGATGG
>NW_003546837.1:33672-35950 GCF_000090795.2 Amphimedon queenslandica
GTACCTGGACATCATTTTTTGACACAGCATCAGGTCTAGGTTTTGCTTGCTTTTTCTGTTTACTCTTATTTTGGAGAGCTCTACCACGCTTTACTAAATCTATGAGTATTATGAATTTATGATTAGTATAAAGTTTGAATTAAAAAATGAAAAATAGTTAACCTTCAGCTCCTTCAACTCCTTCAAGCTCTAATGCCTTTTCACATATAGTTTCGGACAGGTTGATTAAGGAAGAGACAATCTCCTGCCTGCTGGAATGACTACTGTCAGACTGGTCCGCCATTTTAACACGTGCACGAGAAAGAGTGTTTGCTGATTTTGCACTTTTTTATTGACCGTTTTGATAACGGGCACTATCCGTTGACGGTAATTACCGGCCCCGTTGACGGGACATTAGAGCGCCCCCGTCAACGGATTATACTTCTGGGCCACCATAGTTTTGTACCCATAGGCGTATCTAGCCTTCTCCAGCTACTAGGGCACTTAATTAATTATTCATATAATTAATTAAATATAATTAATTAATTATTCATATATCTAATTAATTAATTATACTTTAACTATTGATTGGAGCAATTTGGGCAAATGCATTTTAAATTTAAGACCAATAACTGCCCTGGTGCTTGAATAAACACTTGTAACATGTAGGTGTGTGCTAAATTATTGTGGTTAACAGTGCTAACTATTGTGGTTAACAGTCCTCCCACTGTTACAATACTGTGTATAATACAATAACCAATGAATATAATTATGGCTGCAAATTTCTACCCGGGCAAAGCCCGTGCTTGCCCGGGTCCAAATACGCCTATGTTTGTACCTTTCACATATCTATTTTATATGACTCTAACACTTGTAGGTAGTGATTTTCTTAAATTCAAGGAATACTATTTGTAAAAATCATTGAGGAAATAGTTAATAGCAAAGAAGCTATCATATTTTGTTTCTGTTGTTCAGGAAACAGCAGAGAAGTCCCTTCATCAACACTGCAGAACCTAGGCTTTATTTTAATTTTTCATAGAGGATATGCGTGTAAAGTGGGACAGCTGGTATTATGGGACACAGTTGCTTATTCTCACCAAATTTGCACTATAGCAGTCGTGACGCCAGCGGTACCGGAAGTCATAAGAGCCTGTATAATTTTATTGTAATACACTTGACAGTATGAATAATTAATGAGTTGCTACTTTATTTTATATTTATTTTTCATTTTATAGTTTCACTATGAAATTTGCATACAATACACAGAACATACATATTTATCACCATAAAAAACATCAACCAGTTTAAATAAACTATAACAGAACTGCAAGCAACTGATGTCCTTGACTTTACCGGATGCGTACAGTGTTCTAGACAACTCCAGCTTCTTGTCCATTTGCTTACAACAAGATAGTAGCTAGAAGAATATACTCCAGAAGTTTAAAGTTGTTCCAGCAAGAAATAAGGATGCTGTGGTCTTTGAAAGTCAATGGCACATAATATGACTATAATGACAAGTATAAAATCTAGCTCTAAAAGGATTTCAAACAATTCTATTGAGGTAAAATGACTTGATTAATGATCCTGAGTGTGGAATCTGTAGAAAAAAGGAACAGAACAGTCAAAATATGGCATGAAAGAATGGACCATGCAGGCTGAATCTACATTATGGATGCAACTGTCGTTCTAGATAACAGTATCAAAACGAAACTTTGCATACACAAAGATCTACTGATAGGCCAGTTGCATACCTAATTCTGAGCTGTTCTGGCCAGTCCCAGTACTATTATATACCTAGATAGTGTACACCATTTTCCAAACAGCGACAATAACAAGCAAAATATACTTACATTTCAGACTGAAAACTAACCAATTGATTCTATACCTTTTTTCTTCAAGTTTGAATTTGCTTCTTAGAGCTATAGACTACCCACCATCTTGTAAACTGCACAAAACTAAACACAGCTTTAGCCATCACTTGGCAGCCATTATGACGTCACTTGGAAAATAAAATTCACCGTTGGCGTCGCGACTGATAGCATAGATACTATAGGGCGTTACTAGAATGCGGATCAGTGCGGATTGCTGCGGATCGTTCCGCACGCTGAACCAAGCACGTGAACGCGCGGAACGTGCACGGGCGTGTGCCTAGAATGCGGATCAACTCTCAAGAATTCAGAATATACACCATAACTTCCCGTGGATCAGTCCTCTTGTTCTTCTATTCCGTTCAATCTTTATTTGTTGCGATGTTTAACTCTTTATAAAGTAAAAATAACTATTTTTAACTGTAATAATT
>NW_003546837.1:38653-43632 GCF_000090795.2 Amphimedon queenslandica
ATGACAACAGATTTGTATCTGATATAGTTTACGAATTCATAGACTGTGGTATCTTTCTTAGGAAACTCATTCTTTCAGATAGATATATATCCACAATTGAGCCATACCTAAGAAGTCCTCATTTCATCAGGAAGCTTAAAAAGCTATTTCATTCCGTTGAGGTACTCACTATTGATAGTGAGTTTGAGACAAGTGATGACATAAAAGGTTCATTAAATACGATCCTCAATCTTTTATTTCCTCCAGGACAACCGTCGGTAGTCAAATCGGTGACACTATTAAATGAATTTGAAGTTGTTGGCCCTCATTTGAAAGGTCATAACTTGAAGCACCTAGGAATATCCTTCTACTTGAATCATGAAACAGTTTTTCGTACACAATGGGTTAAAAAAGGCCAGATTGTACCTGTTCGCATTCGATTGAACATTTCACGAAAAATAACAGAAATAATTAATACCCAGAAAGAGTTGGAGTCATTTACCTTTACACTCATCACTGATGATTCTAGAAGGCGTCGTCTCCTTGATAATGACCTCTTTCAATGTCTCTACAATGTACTTCAACTACCAAGTCTCAGAAAATTTAAATTTGATGCCTCTCAGCTTCGTAGTCAGATTTCATCAGTTATTCTGTGTAATCTTCTCTCGCTATTTTTGTCTTCTCCTTATCCATTGAGTCTTAAGGCTGGTTCACAATATTACGCTAGTCCTGACGTTACGTTGACGCTGGAATCGAATCTGGATCGATTCCAGCGGAAAGCATGCGTCAAAAGGTCAAATTGCCCACACTTTTGATTAAAAATTGACGGTACGTTGGCCTAGCGTCATATTGTGAACCAGCCTTAAGGCGGATTTACAATATTACGCTAGTCCTGACGTTACGTTGACGCTGGAATAGAATCTGGTTCTATTCCAGCGGAAAGCATGCGTCAAAAGGTCAAATCGCCCACGCTTTTGATTAAAAATTGACGGTACGCTGGCCTAATGTCATATTGTAAATCCGCCTTTAAGGGCCTGCCTGAAATACGGATCCACGCGGATCAAATGCGGATCAGGCTGAAATGCGGATCAACGCGGAACGCTCGCGGATCTGTATTGAAGTACGGAACAACACGGAAACTATACGGATCTTTTTGCAAGAATGATAGCTATGCATCAGGAGAAAAATTTATCAGCTCTATTTAAGTCTTTGATAGGAACTTTATCATCCTTGCAGTTTCAGTACATGCAGGTAAGCTGATGCTTATGATCACAATGTCAATAATATTAGCCTGTGTTTTATGACAGTTGAGATCTACAGATAAGCTGATATCCTCTTGAGCTATTCTCTTCAACTTTTGTAAACATGCAACCATTGCCTGTGATAATGAGAAAACAGACTACTACTAGATCTAACTACTGAGCAGTCAACACACTCAACATTAGCTCAGTGTGCCTTCATGCAGTCAAGAGACAAGTCAAGTTATTTTAAAGTGCTATCATAGCTATACCCCCCAAGTTCAACATAGATGGCAAAGTGAACCATTGTCTGGGAATTCCAATCTTTGTTTTTTTACTTTATCACTGTTATTTTCTAATTATTATTATTCATTCTGCATGACTTATAGAATTATTATATTTTTAATCTTTATTATCATTATTCAGCTAACTACTATTATATATTATTTATTCATTCCATCAATCATTCACAGTCGTAGTCTTTTAAAATTTTACTATTAGCTATTGTTACTCATTCATCATTTTTGTTTATTGATTTAATCTCATTGTATTTTACAATTTCAGTGTACTATATGCTTTGGTTTTATAATTGCAAAATCTAATAAAAGTGAGATGAATGTATAAGAAATATAAATCATGTGAATAAAACTCACTTGATAAGGGATCTATAGCAGTTTAAATAAATTTGTACTGTAAATGGGAAATGTATGTATGAACTAACTTGAAAATTAATGACTTTTAATAACATCAAATAATTTTTTAATTGGAATGGAGTACATTTTATAAAGCTATAAAACTTCCATATGCCCACAATGCCATTATAAAATAGTATGCATTAACGTTATAATGAAGATTGTATTTCTCCCCTTATCAGTGGTGATTCATAACCAGAAACATTTCACAGTCTGCACTACCTTGTGTATGACTATAGCTGTCTACATAAAAATTCAGAGCATTAATGTGTTGCAATAGAGACAGTTATACTTTCATTTCTCGTGGTAAAATAAAAATTCTTTTGTTATTCCTATTCAATCAAAGTTTGAAATATTCAGTTCATACATCAGCTGCTGCAGCAGTTTGCTATTGTGTTAAAGCTATAATATCACTGTGTCATTAAAAACTTATGAATTTATTATAATTATTTCTTAAAGGATCCATTATAAGATGTTATTGTTCTGAATCACATTCACACATAAATCTTGAAGTTATGGTCAGCTCAAGTAGATACTGTATATAAAAAAGAAACTGTAATCACCCCACCAAAATGCTTCATAGTGAAACAATAATCAGCTTATATAGATCTAACTGTCATGAAAATTACTAGCAACTACGTTACTATGAAGTTTTATAGTCTAATTGAAACTATTATATCAGCTCTAACTGTCAATAAAACTGACACTATAGTAATGTAATCAACGAAAATAATATTATTGACATAGATCTAATGATCATAAACAGCCTACCTGTTCTGAAACTGCTAAAATGATGAAGTTCTTATCAAAAACTTAAATAGAGCTAATAAAAATTCCCTCCTGATGCATAGATATCATTCTTTCAGACAGATCAGTCAAGTTTCAATAGAGATCCGCGAGCGTTCCGCGTTGATCCGCATTTCAGCCCGATCCGCATTTGATCCGCGTGGATCCGTATTTCAGGCAGGCCCCTGATCCGCATTCTAGTAACGCCCGATACTATATACCCCTGGATACGAAACTCCTCTATGCACACATATAAAATCCCATAAGGAAACGTCATAAACGTCACATCCGGCTGTCCTCACCCTTGTTTCGCTGCATTCATGGCTGCCAGGGTAAGTAAAACAATCACAGTAGCCTATTCGTTTGTTAAAGTAGCTGAATGATCCCTCAGAGGACTTTGCAAAGCCTTTATATATTGAAATAATGCTCATAAAAGATAGTTTGAGTGCATATTTTAGTTCTACAATGGATGTCATAGCCTACTTGTTGTGTACATTTCACTCAAGCCACTTTTTTAGCTTAACTCTGTTGAATTAGGCCAACATTTTTTATTGTACTGATAGGTTATTGTTTACTAGTTGTAGTGGGGTTATTATTTAGAGTTTGTGTTAAGTAAAAGAGCTGTTATTTTCTAAATCTTGGTTTTTCAAGCCCCACCTTTCTAGCCAATTTTTCTTTGTAATACTTGACTTAATTGGAACTTTTTCTATATGGTTTTGTAGCTTGAGAATAGGTAGTTTTAGTGGGCCTATTCTCAAAAGGAGTGTATTTTTAGTTTTGGTGCAATTGTGTTGTCAAAATCATCATTTTTAGGTGACAAGAGATGGGAAAGTCATGCATTGGTAGACTGCATATACTAAAAGAAAAGGAAAGTTTCAGCAATTATAATGCATGATAAATGTCAAGTTTTATTGTATTATTGTACATAAAATCACACTTTTATTAGCAATAATAATACTTTTTATCATTGTTTTATTTTTATTCTGAATGAAAACGTAATATGACGTATTTCCGGTGAAACAAGCCTCAGAACATCCGGTCGGGCCGTGTTTCATATCCAGGGGTATATAGTATCTATGCTGATAGCTTCTTACCTTGAAACCATAGATACTACATGGGGCCTGCCTGAAATGCGGATCCACGCGGATCAAATGCGGATCAGGCTGAAATTCGGATCAACGCGGAACGCTCGCGGATCTGTATTGAAGTACGGAACAACACGGAAACTATACGGATCTTTCTGCAAGAATGATAGCTCAGTATGCATCAGGAGAGAAATTTATCAGCTCTATTTGAGTCTTTGATGGGAACTTTATCATCCTTGCAGTTTCAGTACATGCAGGTAAGCTGATGCTTATGATCACTATGTCGATAATATTAGCCTGTGTTTTATGACAGTTGAGATCTACAGATAAGCTGATATCCTCTTGAGCTATTCTCTTCAGCTTTTGTAAACATGTAACCATTGCCTGTGATAATGAGAAAACAGACTACTACTAGATCTAACTACTGAGCAGTCAACACACTCAACATTAGCTCAACGGTGTGCCTTCATGCAGTCAAGACTCAAGAGACAAGTCAAGTTATTTTAAAGTGCTATCATGGCTGTACCCCCCAAGTTCAACATAGATGGCAAAGTGGACCATTGTCTGGGAATTCCAGTCTTTGTTTTTTTACTTTATCACTGTTATTTTCTAATTATTATTATTCATTCTGCATGACTTATAGAATTATTATATTTTTAATCTTTATTATCATTATTCAGCTAACTACTATTATTATTTATTCATTCCATCAATCATTCACAGTCATAGTCTCTTAAAATTTTACTATTAGCTATTGTTACTCATTCATCATTTTTGTTTATTAATTTAATCTCATTGTATTTCCCAATTTCAGTGTACTATATGCTTCGGTTTTATAATTGCAAAATCTAATTGAAGTGAGATGAATGTATAAGAAATATTAATCATGTGAATAAAATTCACTTGATAAGGGATCTATAGCAGTTTAAATAAATTTGTACTGTAAATGGGAAATGTATGTATGAACTAACTTGAAAATTAATGACTTTTAATAACATCAAATAATTTTTTAATTGGAATGGGGTACATTTTATAAAGCTATAAAACTTCCATTCGCCCGCAATGCCATTATAAAAACTAGTATGCATTAATGTTATAATGAAGATTGTATTTCTCCGCTTTTCAGTGGTGATTCATAACCAGAAACATTTCAGTCTGCAATACCTTGTGTATGACTATAGCTGTCTACATAAAAATTC
>NW_003546837.1:46362-51078 GCF_000090795.2 Amphimedon queenslandica
GCGAGCGTTCCGCATTTCAGCCCGATCCGCATTTCAGGCAGGCCCTACTACATACACACATGGATATGAAACAGGATCCTTGGCACCGGAAGTGATGTATTGTGACGTTTACACTACACGTGTATAAGCATGGCACAAGCAAAATCGTGAAGAAATCCAGTTGAATTACTTACTAAAGCTCAGGTCTACGACTATATAAGAGTTGCAATCGATATTCTAGTTTTAAAAAGTGAAGATCTACTATTACAAGAAAGAATGCACTGTGCTAAGTACTAAAAAAATTATTATTTAAATTATTATCATTATAATGATTATTCTATTCTTCAGTGACCCATGATTATTCTATTCTTCAGTGACCCAATAGATTGATTATTATTATGAGTCCTTCAACAAATTTTAACTATAAAAATAGCAATAAAAACATTGACAACAATTATTATAAGCCGCACTTACTGTATCACCATACAGTACATACTGTAATGTACATCATCTCTATCTTGATAGTTCTCTGTGGTAGCATAAATATAAAGCTTTACAATCATGTAACAATGTCTCATCAATGCCACTGAAATCCTGCTTGTGTTTCTTGGTAAATAACCTATTCTTTCACTACTCAGTTCTCACTAAAAATTAAACCACACCCTTTGAAACACTTGCAAAAAATATATTATTACTTTTGAAACATAGCATCTAGAAAAATGAAACCATAAACAGTCTATATAAGAGGCCTTAATGAATACACTCAAAGTAGTAACTTGTTCATACCTGGTGCAGAAGTCTCAAAAAGGTGGTTACAAAATTAATATAAAAAAACTAGTTTTTGGCTATTATCTCAGTCATTTCTCATTACATTGACACGAGAATAGTTTCAGTCCATGTAACAAACAATACACTATTATGATTCCAAGACTTACTAGCTAACTCCGTTCGAGAGTCTAGAAAAGGTGGTTACAAATAAAAATGGAGGTCTCATTTTGTCTTGTAAACATGAGGCCTGTTGACAAAATGAAATGAGAATATATTTATTAGGTCTACTGAACAAAACAAAAACACCTATATACCTTCTTTCACAAAAATAAGTGAGTAAAGAAAATTCTTGAAAACATAGACAGAGAGAAAAGCGCCAAGGATAGAGCTATGCTGGTTATGACGTTTACAGGTGAACTTCAAAGAGTTAATTGGATACCGACTTCAGTCCTGTTTCATATCAATGTGTGTATGTAGTATCTATGTTGAAACTACACAAATTTATTTAGCAAAGATAGGAAAATACCATCGCTAAAGATTTTAAAAGTATTAGATTAGTGATAATTGGGGCGAGCATAAGCGAGCCCCACTCAGGCGAAGTCTCCCTCCCTCCCTCCCTCCCTCTGTATGTATGTACGTACGTCTCCAGTCACGCCTATTCTGGTCACACCCATGTGTGCACAACTCTCTATTTAAAAATCAATGATCTAATGCGGTAGCATTCTAATGAAATATTTTCATTGATGTGGGTGTGGTTGCAATGAAATTAAAATGGCACCTACCTTAGCCAATCTTACTTGCAGCAACATAGGACTGATCTCTTGTCAAGACACTTCATCAGCAGAGAAAATTCAAGAAAACACACATAAATCTTCAAGTTTTTATTAATTATGGTTGAATGACAGAATATAAAAGCACTTCAAATGGCTCATCAGAGAAAAGAGAGTCTAAAAGTACTGTGCTTGAAAATATCATAGTAAAAATTAAATTATACTTATTAAAGTTACAACTGAGATTCTTCACTGCTAATAAAGAGAGAAGAGCAAGCTATAAAATTTCCTTGCATGCAAGTCACAAGTTCTGAGCTCAGTGCTCTGCATGTGTATCATTCAATTTACAATTTGACAACAACATTAGCCTTTGTGACATCTAAACATTGTATATTGCCATGCTAGCTTGTGCTCGCCCCTTCAATGTTCTACATTCGCCTAGTTGTTAATTGATTACTAGAAGGTAGACACACCTCTAAGGTAGCACGTGCGTTTAGACATCGATAGAACCCTGGATATGAAACATGGCCCGACCGGATGTTCTGAGGCTTGTTTCACCGGAAATACGTCATACTAGAAAGAATGTAAAACATTGAGGGGCTCCGCCTCCAGACCGCACCTCCCAGTCACGCCCAGACGTACGTTCAAGTTCTTGTAAGTAAGGGCTTCGCCCAATTACGTTTTCATTCAGAATAAAAATAAAACAATGATAAAAAGTATTATTATTATTGCTAATAAAAGTGTGATTTTATGTACAATAATACAATAAAACTTGACATTTATCATGCATTATAATTGCTGAAACTTTCCTTTTCTTTTAGTATATGCAGTCTACCAATGCATGACTTTCCCATCTCTTGTCACCTAAAAATGATGAATTTGACAACACAATTGCACCAAAACTAAAAATACACTCCTTTTGAGAATAGGCCCACTACAACTACCTATTCTCAAGCTACAAAACCATATAGAAAAAGTTCCAATTAAGTCAAGTATTACAAAGAAAAATTGGCTAGAAAGGTGGGGCTTGAAAAACCAAGATTTAGGAAATAACAGCTCTTTTACTTAACACAAACTCTAAATAATAGCCCCACTACAACTAGTAAACAATAACCTATCAGTACAATAAAAAATGTTGGCCTAATTCAACAGAGTTAAGCTAAAAAAGTGGCTTGAGTGAAATGTGCACAACAAGTAGGCTTGACATCCATTGTAGAACTATAATATGCACTCAAGCTATCTTTTATGAGCATTATTTCAATATATAAAGGCTTTGCAAAGTCTTCTGAGGGATCATTCAGCTACTTTAACAAACGAATAGGCTACTGTGATTGTTTTACTTACCCTGGCAGCCATGAATGCAGCGAAACAAGGGTGAGGACAGCCGGATGTGACGTTTATGACGTTTCCTTATGGGATTTTATATGTGTGCATAGAGGAGTTTCGTATCCAGGGGTAAATAGTATCTATGATAGAATCATAGATACTGTACAGCCCTTTGCACTAAACTTGCCACTACCAGTTCTAGTCACGTGATGATTAGCCATAGGCTTAACTTAATATTTTTATGAAGTCACGTGATTACACTGGTGCAAGTTTTGTGCAAAGCGCTGTACATGGATTGGAAACAGGGCAAGACCGGATGGTCACATGCTCTTTTCGTAGGAAGTGACATCATTACCCACGTGGAAAAAAGTGACAGTATTACTTGAAGGCTGAAGCATTAAGCAAGTACCTTTAAGACTGTTCTGAAAATATTCTCAACATAAGAATTTTAATTTATACTCCAAAGGTGAAGGAAACAAAGGAGAGGAAATATAAAAGAGAGAAAATATACATACCAATAATATTTGAAATTTAATTTTATTAAAAATAACTATGTATTATTAATATCACTGAGGTATTGTTGATGACTTCGTAGAATTCCTTGATGACATGCCACAAACAAGTAGATTCAATTATTAATGATGATTACAGTTTGCTGATGGCTCATGCTCCTGGTTTTCTCAATATGGTAGACAGTGCATGCAAAGGTATTTTGTTCAGTCCTACCATTAAACCATATAACAGATGAAATTGATCCTAGTATGACATAAATCAATACAAAATGCTTTTTAGTAGATGATCAACTTAAGACTTACTTCAATTGGCAGTAAAACACCACCTTCAATAATTTTTAACCTCCTATCTCCAAGTTCCAATTCACTTCATAATTTCTCCTATTTGAAGACATTTATTGAACAAAATGACATCACTAGTACACAAGTACATTCTTAAACATTATGTCTGAATCAAGAAATATCCATCATATACACTTGATTGGCCTAAAATGTGCCCACCGTGTGGTACACGTAACAAACATAAAAAAACTAATAACTTTAAAACCCTTCCTTATTTAATCAAAATGCCAAGTTTAGTACATGCAGACTCATACAGATCACATCTTTTCAGTCAAAAATTCAAAGTAATTCTATGGCTAGTTTTTAAGAAAATGTGCCCACAAGGTCTTAAAAGACATAAATTTACATCTTTGTGAGTATTGTGGGAGATGATAGCATGCAATTCATATACTTAGCTTTTTAATACAATACTAGTTACCTGGGAAACACAGTAAAGCAACAATTGGATCCAAATCTGTCCTACCAACTCCTAGCCGCCATCTCCCGAAAAGAGCCTTTGACTAACAGGAAGTGACGTTTCAGGAGTTTTTAATATTGGCTTCCTGTGATGTTTCCAATCCATGTACGTATAATATTTACCGTGCTTTGCAGGTTGCTTGACCTTGCAAACTCGTAATCACGTGACTTTCCCCATACTAATAATACATGTCACGTGAGCGGGAAGTAAGAAAATTGGGTCAAGCAACCTGCAAAGCACGGTATGATCTATGGTTCGAGCTGGCGCTCTCTATGGTTCCGTTCCGCATTCTAGACAGGTTCCGCTCCGCGCACTGTCGTATACGTGCGCGGAACCTTGCGGAACGTTTCGCGAGGTCGTCCCTAAAAAACGGACCGGACCGGACCAACGGACCATGGTCGGCGACAAATCTGTTTTACGGACCCGAATGGTCCGCGACATCTCTATTTTACGGACCACTTTGCTCACTATACCGGTAATCTTACAGATGCTAAAAATTATAGCTAATGCTTAGGTCAAGATTTACTCTTGCTGAAATCCTGCTTCTCGGTTAGATATAAGC
>NW_003546837.1:51364-55358 GCF_000090795.2 Amphimedon queenslandica
CTACATAATATTAACAAGAACTACTTTTGGGATCAGTTCCAGTATTACTATTATTTATGTTGATTTATTTTCCATTAGATTCAGTTAATTATCATTATTATTATCATCATTACTACCGTTTTAATTTTGATTGTATTTTTACTTTTTCTTATTAGTTTTTTTTGTTTCTTTTTCTTCCTTTTCTCATCTTTTTTCTTTTTCTTTCTGGCTGGCCATGTTTCCTTGGTCAGGCCTTTGGTGTTTCTTTTATCTAGCCTCTTAACTCTATTCTCATTGCCGGTCACTGTCAAGTTTAAATAAATAAATTAATACATAAATTGCTGATGCATGAATATAACAATTAATTATTATAGTCTACTAGATATAATATTATTATTAGTTTTGAACAAGTGTAAAATTAATTCAAGTTGATATTACAGACTTTATCAATAAACTACGGCCTCACTGCATTGTATTATTACTCAACTGATAGTAGATCTATCTCCATAGATAAAAATTATATTTGTCATTGAAGTTCTGTATGTTGTCTAGGCCATCATGGAGTTTGCTAGCATCATAAATACTGATGCTAGCATAGATATCTATGCTCTAGGTCGGTCAGGTCCGTGGTCATTAACGCGGGGTCCGTACTTTAGTCTTTTTGGGTCCCTTGGTCGGGTCCATAAATTAGTTTGTATCGGGTCCGTCGCTCGGTCCGTAAATTAGTCTTTTCGGGTCCGTTGGTCCGGTCCGGTCCGCTTTTTAGGGACAACCGTTTCGCGACTATTCCGCAGAATTCCGCATTCTAGTAACACCCATTTTATTATTCTAAAATTCATTAGAATATTATTGCGTGGGTGTTACGAGTGCAAAGAAATTTCTTTAAAGAAAGGGAATTCCGGTAGGGTGCGGTTCGGCTAGAGTTGGTTCTTTGGAAGAAAAGACACACATCTACATTCGTTCAAATTTTACATATTTTTATTATTTTTAAATAAAATTTAATTTTAAGAATGTTAAAATTTTTCTTTTGCCCATTAGCTCTTAACAAAAAAATTAAAATTAAAAAATTTTGATCGAATGTAGACGTGTGTCTTTTCTTCCAAAGAACCAACTCTAGCGCAGTGAAGACTAGCTCCTTCTTGTAACTGAATAGTGCATCATGGAGCAGAAAGACAGGGCTTTGATATGAATATGATGAATTGTTTGCCAGTTACTTCATTACTGAGCGAAAATAGGTAAACGACAATACATGGCGTCTATGCGAACTTGCATGTGTTCGAAATTTCTACTAAAAAAATATTATAAAAACACAGCAAAGACGGATCTCTATGAAAGTTGCTACAGCTGTAGAGGAACATCTGATCTACAAGTTAAAATTATTGTCACTGGCTTCTGATCACTGAACTGTGAGAAAAAGTGTTCGAATATCGATGGTGTGCGATAGTTGGTTGCTGACTCCATAGATTATTTATACGTACCGGGATAAGAAACATTCCAACACTCCCATATAAATTCAATGGGAGTGACGTCACACGAGTGAAACAATCAGAGTTACCGCTCTCTACAGTAATGGAAGAGTTTTGCCTCGAGTTTTGCTGATGATAAAACAGGCGAGAACTTGCTTTTGCTGCTGAATACCAACAATAATTTGGTATCATGTGAAAGGGAAAACCACACCGCTCTTCTACTAGCACCAGAGATCCAGATATGGAGTATTATACGGAAAGCTATGTGGCATAACTCAATGGCGTGTGTACTTTTGATGAGGTTTTTCCACATTTATTGGAAGCTCGTTCTTGTTATTCCAGTTTGGTTACTTTCTTTTGATTCATCTTGTTATTCTGCATCGTTTTATATACAAAACTGGTTATAAAATGTCCAGTTTCTTGTTGTAAAAGGAATAAACTGTTCACACATTCACTCACAACATGATCTTGTTTGGGAGGTTTTGTCCTTTCAGATTGATAGAATATACCTAACTAGATAGTACTGTATGGGTCTTGTGACAGGAGAATGTTTTGTTATTTTTTTACAATTTTATAAATTTCATGTTTTAAGTTACTAAGTTATTCTGTAACTTTTGTCTTTTGCTTTAATTTTACTTAAAAGAAGTACTTAATACATTAGTAAGACATGTGTGCTTCCCTTGAAGTCATGTAATTGAATCAATTTTACTTTACAAACATTTTTACATGTTTATTACTGAAGAATAAATTAGCCATAATTACACGTGGGTAGTATAGATAAGTGACCGGAAGTAACCCGGATTGCATCATCCGGTTTGGAATGTTTCTTATCCCTGTATATATAATCTATGCTGACTCTATCCTCAAAAATTTACTGCTATAGGGTATTGACACAGAGTTGTATAACCAACTTTTACCATGTACTAAAATAAACAACTACCGTATAGCAGGAAATTTTGGAGGGAGTAAAATTTGGCGAATTGCTAAATTTTGGTTATTGGCGGATTTTAATTTGGCGAATTAGTGGCCATGTGCCATTGAGCATGCGTATAAAGGCTCAAAATGGCGGTTTTTATTTTGGCGAATGAAACTCTATTCGCCAAATTCGCCAAATTTTTGTCCCTCCAAAATTTTTTGCTATACGGTAGTTTACTTAGCAACAGCATGCCTATTTTAAGCAGGAGGTTAATAAGTAATTTCCTGCTCAAACTTATTAACCTCCCGGGCCACTTATTAACCTCCGACTGTCCGGAAATTACTTAGTTATCAACCTTCTATTGCCCGAGAAATTAATTATTATACCTCCCAGTGGTAAATAAGTTATTTATGAACCTAAAATCAAGCAATCTGATTTGTCAGTTGCAACTAGGCATGGTAGAAGATGAAGATTGTTTGGATGCCATTTAATGTCTCTAATATGTACAGCAAGAAGTAAGTTGAGAACTTTGAACAATCCGAGCATCAAAGTGACTGAGAAAAGATGGCCCTGATGAGTGATGACCTCTAGAATTAGGATTAACTTTGACAGCTTTGATAGTCAACCTGATTAAATTCCTGTATAATAGGGTAAGACAGCAAAAACAAAATTATGTTTTTATGTACACAATTAGTATATAGTGCATGTTCTGTACCTTTATGTAACAAACAGAATCCTAAACAGTGGCGTAGCCAGGGTAGGGCACAGTGGGGCACATGCCCACCAGTCTATGCTTGTGCCCTACCAACTGTCATAGTGTTCTGACTGTTCTCTTGTCTATAAATTGTATGTGAAGTTCACTTGTCCATAGTGTGCCCTACCACCATCATAACCCTGGCTACGCCACTGATCCTAAAGAATGAGTGACTCAAGAGGCTAGATATTTAGAAAGACCAGGAGGCTAAACCAAGTCAAAAAGGTCAAGAAAAAGGCAGTTAGTCTTAAATATTGTAATGATATTCAAAGATGTTGTGACTACAGTATATAGTTACTGTAACAGTGACAATAACAGTGACAATGAATTATATTAGCACTTTTATGAATCATAGCAACCACTACAGAACCATACCATGGAGTAAATAATTATAAAGTGTCATGGAACTGTATAGAAACTGGATTATTACCATTAATGTATATTAATTAATTAACTAATTATTAATAATTTGTGCATATATAAAGCCAGTTGGCCTTATTTGAAAGGGAGTTCTTTGTTATTCAGCTAGTCTCTAAGTAAAATATTTTGAAAAATTCTTGCGAGCTGTGACATTTGGTGGCAGCGGTGGGATCATAGGACTGTTAGGGAACAATCAAGATCCAATCATTGTTTTGCATGCTACTAAGATCCGGAAGGACTTATCAGAGACTAACCGTGGAGGAGACAATGGCTGATAACGAAGGTGTTCTTGGTCATTCCGAGACTGATGAAACCGAGACGTTGCGGGATCCTGGAACTGGAAGCAGCGGGGACAATCCTAGGACGGAAACTACAACTAGAAAAGATACTACTCAGGCCGCTGATGGTAGTATGAGGATGATGCTGCAGATGTAATCGAGGATCGTCGCGAGCGAGATC
>NW_003546838.1:0-33437 GCF_000090795.2 Amphimedon queenslandica
TATTGTGCCATTTGCTGCAGGACCTTGCCAGTCTGCTGTGCTAGATCAAATGTAGGAGAGAGGCAAAGTATCTAAATAAGGAAAATAGTCTCAGAGATTAAGAGAGGGTGTGATTGTTACTTGAGGGTAAGGCTTAGATGCATCCACTCTGGTTAGCATTGCCAAGACAAAAGCAGCTGTCTTTCCAGTCCCACTTTGACTTTGAGCAATTAAATTCTGAGGACTATAATCAGAAAAAAATACATTTAATTAAGCTCTCTTGCTCAGTATTTAAGTATCCCTCCCTTCTTTTGTAAGTATCAACTTACGGGTCAGCTAGTAGAAGTGGTAAAGCCTTTTCTTGTATCTTTGATGGCTTGCTGAATTTCATACTATAAATACCTTTCAAGAGGTTAGGGTGCCTTTATATGAGAGAGAGGTGTTAAATTGTTAATGTACATTATCATAGCATTATCCTGACAAAACAGTAAATAAAAAAAGCAGGAATTGTTAACATTGTTTTGACAACTTACAAAAACCTGAAACATGCTCGTAACTTAATATTAGTTTTGCAAATATGAGAATAGGCTCAGACTTCATGCATGGCCAAAACTTAAAGGAATGTTTCGATTTTTACTTTAAGTTCTAACAAATCATACGATATTAATTATGTAATTCTAAACATACAGGTTTAGCTCCTCAAATGTTGTTGCTGAGTAAAGAGGAGAAGATGGATCATTTTGGACCACATGGACTTCACTATAAATATCAACGAGTTTCTTCCGTAGTATCTTCGTGAACAGTGATGCTTCAGCTTTAGTAAGAGGAGAGTCCTCAAACTCTTCATCAATAGTAGCTAGAGTGCATGGAGTGGTTGATCTTAATGATTGAGTGATACCAGCTGCAGCTGCTGGAGTGAAGCCAAGTCCTGATGTAGGCCAGGTTGAAGTTGAGGACTTTGTGATTTGGGCCTCTCTTTCCTGTTGATGTACTGCTTGGATCCAGTTCACTGTATCAGCCATTGTTTAGAATATAAAGCTACAGGATTTCACAGCCTAACAGGCAGCAAAGTTTACACTGTCTAGCTAGCTACACGAGGGCTCGGGAGTAGCCTAGGCTAATCACGTGATCATACTTGCTGCAAAATAGGAGTCGCTGAGAAATGGCTAGTTGTAGTCCTTCTGTGTCTCTTCAAACTCTCAGTAGGTCTAATAGCAGTTAACTTTAATTATAACTAATGGGTAGGTATTGATGATCTAAATGATGTTTTGCAGCTTCTTAAGGATTGTGACTTCCCTGACAAAGAATGGATGACTCTTGGCCTCAACCTTGGCTTAACCAAAAATACATTGGACAGCATTGAAGCCAATCACCCTAGGGACGTTCACCGTTGTTTAGTTGAATGCCTGTCCAAGTGGCTTAAGAAAGCAGATAAGGTTATTAGCCCTACTCATGAAACCCTATCCACTGCAGCCCGTTCCATTATGGAGATTGCTGTAGCTGAGAAAATTTCGGAGAGAAAGGATCAAGAGAGTGAGTTAACATTAATATTATGACATCACAAATCAACATAATTGTTATTTTCAGAAATAAATCATGTACTGGCTCTTAGCATTTTTGATAGCTATTATTCAAAACTCCTACAGACGTTGTCTGACCCAGCAACTATGGCTTATAAGTTGCACAAGGAAGGTGTGTTTGAACGGGAAGTACTAGAAAGGATCGAATCAGAAAGTTCCTCTATCTCTAAGCAACGGGAAATATTGTTGGATTCCCTTAAAGAAAAAGTGGTAGCACAATATACTTGCCTTGAAACTTTCATCATTTCATTATGCAAGTTTACTGATGATACCAAAGAAGGCCTTGCTATGAAGAAAGACTATGGTACATGATACTATATATTTGAGTTTTTTATTGTCAATTTTATAGAAGCAAATGGCATTAAAATTCAATCAGAGAGGCAGCTTGAAGAAAATCAAGGCTTAAAAGGTATAGTACTGAATACAGAAGGGCATCTTATTTCATATACATTTCAAGCCTTGTTCAATGTGTTGCTATTTTAACAACTTTGTAGTAATAGAGCTTATACAACACTGAATTCTTGCTATTATATTTACATTAATTTATGCATTGTTATTTTAGGCTCTGTGCTTTATAATGGAATTTTGTATCATCAACAAAAGGAAGTTGGATGCTGGGAAACAACATTAGCTGTTGGCAAAGATGCAAATGCACTTATACAAGTAATATCTATATTGTGTCGTAATTGTGACAAATAATATTATTGTATAGCATATTAAAAGTACATTTCCACATGCTGAACAAGATACTTCAATATCATTTACTTTCACTCAACCTAATGGCATACTTGAATTGAAACTGAGTCCTGTAGGAAGAGTTCCATGTGAGTATGGATGGAGACTAGATCCTAAGCAAGAACCAATGCAAGTATGTCCACACACAAATACATAATTCTATCATATTATCTAGGTACTTCAGAGTTTTGTTGACAATGCTTTGATGGGTAGTTGCAGTATGTCAGTGTCTGCTAAACCAGGTGTTGCTACTGAACCAATTCGGCATCCAATCAAGTTACTTGGAATAGAACCTGAAACTACTATATACATCAACAGACAACCTCCTCCTTCTCCTTCCCCTGCTGCTCCATTAGAAAGTAAATCAACTGATGTAGTTACTATTGTATTTATATTCTATTTATTAGAAAAAATATCGAATGAAAGTATTTTAGCTATGCATAAATATGAAATAGGTAATAACATGAGCACTATATATAGCTCAATACTAATGAATTGGTTTAAGATGCAAAATAGATACTGTTTGTCAAATAATACAGAAATCCTTCATTAATAGGTGGATGTTCTGATTATGGTAGTCAAGTCATAGCAGAGGAATCTGATAGAATAAAGAAAAATCTTAAGTTGACTCCGAAGTTAATGCAGAGTTTAGTTGAGAGAGAAGTAATTAAGGAAGAGATTAGAGATTTTTTTAATGAGACCTATGACATGACTGATAATGAAAGAATGAATATGCTACTCTCATTTGTCAAAGCTGCTGTTAAAAATGATGGTGACAATTTTCTATTCTTTTTGGAAGCAATGAGAGATCAGGATTCTGCAAAAGCTAATGAATTAGCAGATGATTTGAAAGAGTTTCATGATGACATGTATCGAAATGATTTACCAAATGCATTTGTTGATGGAAAGTTTGTTTATCTTGATTATTAAGTATATTAACATAATTTTTTACTTTGCTTGACCTTGACATAATTATTTTTTTGAAAATTAGTTTTAATTAAACAAATAATTGATAAAAAACCACATAATCATCACAATATCAAAAACTGTACAACATAGTAATAATAATAATAACAATGATAATAATAATAATATGAGATGATGAGGGTGAGGGGAGAGAGAGTATGAAGCATCTGTCTTAATTCTAATCAAAAATATCAAGATCAAGCTCGTTAAATATATTATTAGATCTAAAAGGATCAGCATCAACTTGATTCAAGAGCTGCTGCAGGTCAGAGCAATTCTCAAGCCCATCAATCAAACTGTGATAAGCTTGAGCTGAGCCCTCGAGATCAACTTCAGCAGGAAACAGGCCAGGAGGAAAGCCGTAATTGAAATCTTTTCTGTGTGGGGTCGGTGTTGTCATCTTCATGTAATTTTCAACAAGTCTCTGAGCAGTCACTGCATTCTCCTGCACTGTAGTGTCTGCTGGTTGAGTGACTACACTTGAAGACTGAGAGTCCACAAGAGACTGAGAGGAAGTAGAGGGAGCAGGAAGAGGAGGAGGTATGGTGCCGCTGCTGCTGCTTTTTGAAGTCTGCTGCCAGTTTAAATCAGGAAGAAGGCCGGTGAGTTCATTGTTTTTCATTCCTCCTCCTCCTCTATTACCACTTGCTCCTCTATTAACAGGCCCAGAGGTTGATTGTTTGGAGGCATCAACTTGTGCCACTGTTTCTTGAGCCTGCTCTGACTTCTCCCCTCCAGTTGACCTAATAATAATAATAATAATAATAATAATAATAATAATAATAATAATAATACCATACTTATAACTTAAAAATAGCTTTACACAGCATTTGTAAATTGATAACCCTCACCTTGTGTGTACTACGTTAGTGCACACAACATACTCCACTTGATGAGAGAATGGATTAACAAAACTGAAGGCTTTCATTGCAAGCCAAACCCACTTCTTGTCCTTTGAGAGGAACCGATAATGGACAGTTGGCATTGGAGTCCTCTGCTTCATTGCTAAAGAAAAGGAGAGACTCGTTATGATGTTAGGAGAGGGATTAAATTAAAGTACCTTCATGGTGGAGCTGTATCATCTTTTGCATGTCATCAGGATGGAAGTAATCATAGGAGTTGTGACCAATGAGATCTTGGGGAAGATAACCCAAAATATTAGAGACACTAAAAAAATAAAATAAAATAAAATAATAATGATACATGAAGGGAAAAAAAGAGAAGCAAAAAAGTTTAAATACCGTGGGTCAATATAGCTGAAACGTCCATCAACTCCAACTCTTGCAATAAACTCTCTATCATTGCTAGGTAGCATGGAACTAGCACAAGCGGAAGAGGTGGAGTCTCCGAAATGCTGCAACCTAGCAACAGCAACAAGACAGGCCCCGTTGGCATCTTTCTCAACTTGTAAAGATTGTCTCTCAGCCGGAGTCAGATTCCTAATAACCATTAATAACCTTTAATAACCAGTACTTAATAACTAATATGACAACATTAAACATTTCAGATAGCCATAACTTTAAAAATATTAATCAAAATCAGCTCAAACTTTCCATACAGCATAAATATATCAATATGTATCAGAAAATGTAATAAAAATTTGGGGTGATTTCAGAGCCATTTTTTGGAAAAAAACCATGAGCTATAGCCTTGGGTATTTTTCAAAATTTTGGCATTTTCTTAAAATGGCTGTAACTTGAAAAACTGAAGTCGGAACCAGCTCAAAATTTCTACAAAGCATAAGCACATGAATATGCATCAGAAAATGTAATAAAAATTGGGGGTGATTTCGGAGCCATTTTTCAGGAAAAACCATGGGCTATAGCCTTGGGTATTTTTCAGAATTTTGACATTTTCTTAAAATGGCTGTAACTTGAAAAATTGAAGTCGGAATCAGCTCAAACTTTCTACACAGCATAAGTACATCAATATGCATCAGAAAATGTAATAAAAATTGGGGGTGATTTTGGAGCCATTTTTCAGGAAAAACCATGGGCTATATAGCCTTGGATATTTTTCAAAGTGTTGGCATTTTCTTAAAATGGCTGTAACTTGAAAAATTGAAGTCGGAATCAGCTCAAAATTTCTACAAAGCATAAGGACATCAATATGTATCAGAATATATAATTAAAAATAAGAGATAATTCTGGAGCCATTTTTTGAAAAAAACTATGAGCTATTATAAAAATTAGATGGTCATAACTCAAAAATTGCAGCCAAATTCACTCTAACTTTCTACATATCACGAGGCCACTGTAAATCTAATGAAAGGCATGCTTTTGTAGACCCAAAGACAGCTGGACTGTAGCCAAAGTTAGTGAATTTTTGTAATTTTACAAATAAATATGCTAACCTAATAAAACCAGTACAATGTAGCACGGCATATTGATTTGGTAGTGATGAAGTAATAGATTTCTCTGATTCACAATCAGTTGTACCCTAAAGAGATAATAGCAATAATAATGATAATAATAATAATAATAATAATTCAATATTAATGTAGTCAATAAAACCACAAAGCCTCACACATCAAAGATGACTATATTACATATATTAATTAAATTACATCTACAGATATTATTATTATTTATACCATACACCTCCATATTAGAATTGTTTTCATACGCACAATAGCTCCAGTATAATAAGTATAGGTGATGTACATACACATACAAGTATGTGTGTGAGACAGTGTGACATTGGTTAACCACATTAGGGTAGAGAGATAGAGGGATAGTAAACAAAGGTTATGAGAGGTAATTACATTAGAAGAGGATGTTGAATCAGGTGAAGCCATTATTGACTGGCCCCTCTTCACTCTGCACAAGAATGATCTTCTCAGTCCATTCATTGACTGTGGGTGCATTACCAATGGAGCTATAGAGAGAGAGAGAGAGAGAGAGAGAGATAAAAGGAGAAAAAATTATTAAAGTAAAGGAAGCAATAAGTGAACAAGTGATAAAGTGTTTAGTACATGTGGACAATGGCCTTACATTTTGAACTGTTGTGTTTTGAATTAGCAGCAAGAGCTAAAAAAAGAATTTAAATAAATTTAAAAATCGTGCCTCCTACACATCATCATCCCTTACCTTCTTCAACATCAAATGATGCTAGCTGCTCCTTAACCTTTTGAATATCCTTTGGGTGCAGTAAGTCATAGAGCGTTGAGCCGATCCAGTTCTCCTAATGTAAGATCATGTGACTATCAAGTGAGTATCGTGTGACTTACAGCTGGCTCGTGAAGCACATCAGATATTGTATCAGACACAAATAAGACGCAGGCTTTGTCACAGCTAATAATCATCATGAATCCATTAGCAGCCTAAGGAGAAGGATTAAAAATACTTTAAATAATAATTATTACAATACCTCAACAACTAGTTGTTTCAGTTCGTCATCTGTTAGGAAACCAGGCTTATAATCAGAGTTACAATGAGGGTCACCTACCAAAAAGGAAAGAGATAAATAGTGGGAAACTAACAGAATGTGAATGATAATAATCCACAAATAAGAAAGAGCATTGCATACATGCATAGCACATGTGCATACATGTACGTGTGCATATGTAGAGATTAACATTATTAAGATGGATATACATAATAAGTAAACACTATTATAAAATGTATCCTCTTTGATTTAAGTTGTGTACATGACATTAATCATAAAAATAATGACAAGAATTAGTATACATTACACAGTACATGTACATGGTGCAGGTGATATCAAGAGTATATGTAGGTCTACTTTTCTTAGTGTAATTAAATACTGTACCTCTTAGATTCTTCATGTGGTCAACTGCCATCTTTAGAATTGACAGCTTATCAAGTTTACGTGGTACTGCGTTACAAGCTGGTATCATCTGAGCCAGCTCAGACATGTAGCGGTTCATTTTCTCTCTTCTTCTCTTCTCAACCTCACAGTGCTGTGAACGCCTATGAGAGAGGGGAAGAGGGAGAGAGAGAGGGAGAGAGAGAGAGAGAGAGAGAGAGAGAGAGAGAGAGAGAGAGAGAGAGAGAGAGAGAGAGAGAGAGAGAGAGAGAGATGAGGAGGAGGAGGCGAAGGAGAATAAGATGAAACACATAAGTTATTGGCCTCCCTCTCCCCCTCCTTACTTTGCTTCTGCTGATAGTTTAGATCCAGACATGTTCTTGTGTCTATGAGACTCCTCATCATCAGATAACCTATCATGATCCAGTGGTAACATTGGCAACATCATCGACCCAATTGAGGGATGAGGATGATGGGAACCAGCCATGAGCTCTTGTGAGAAACTACACAAGACACATAAAAACACACACAAAAAAAGTAAAGATGGAAAGAATTTCAAGGAAATGGAAAGATATAGTAAAAGGAAATGTACATAAAGCATACAAAAATCTCCCTAACGGTGAATAGTCAACAACATCATACACAATTTACAGGTTATGTGGAAAAGACTACAAATTAACAGCAAAGAGAATAAATGGAGTTGTCACTTAACCGAGTACTTAACAGATGGGCACATTTATCTGGACACACGCACCAAAAGGCAAATAGCCTGGCTTTTCCGTGACTCTAACTTACTCGAGTTTAGGTCTCTTCCCTCCTGGCATAAATGGGTCGGTCATCATGATGACAGTTAACTAATGTCTCTTTCTGTAATAGAAATACTACTTGTTCTTCGGCTAGAATGAGTGTCCTTCTTTTTGGATTTCAATCAGTATACGGATATAAATTTACGGATTAGTATACTATGACCACACCCTCAAACATAATTCCAATAAATAACTAATGAATATTAAATTTTAATAATTAAAAAATAATGCATTATTAACTAATGTTTGGTTCTTCTCTTTTTCTTTGATGAATGTTCCATTGAAGGAGGTCCTTCTAATGAATCCTTTTTCTTTCTTTTCTTTTTCTTTGGCGATAGTATACTATTACACACCTTGTGACAAGTTTGGGAATCTTGATCATCACTACCAGGTATTTCTTCCATTGTACTAAATCTACTTGTTTCAATATCTTCTTCTGCTTCAGTCGCTAGCTCAGAATGCTTCCTCTTTCTCTTTTTCTTCTTCTCTTTTGACAAAACCTCCTTCTCATCATCGTTAGCCTTTGATCCTCTACCTTCTTCACCTACAATTTCAAATAAAATTCTATTTAAAAGTAATTACAAGCTTACTATTCGATTGCCGCATTGCATTAGTCAATAATAGCCTTCCAAATAGCACATACTCATCGTTTTCAATAGAAACCCTTGTAATATTCACTAATACAGGGTCCCCCTCACTGAGCATCACAGACCCCTCCATCTCGGTATAGGGTATCACTATATTCATGCATTTTGCCCAGGTACAAGTGACAAAATCTTCACCGACTCTATTAACAGTTGCTAGTATTGTGGAGTGTAATGGAGTCTGAAGTACAGTTGCATTGTATTGTATATCAACGTGTATCTGAGGAAGGTCGGCCATTAATAGTCCATAGTGTTTGAGGAGTGCTGGCCTGGAGTATGATACCAGTATTCCTCCTAATTTTGAGGAATAGTTTAAAAGTCTTTTGTTCAAGTGTTGGTATATGGCATTCCCAATATCTCCCATGTAAGATGGCATCAAGGAGACGTGCTCTCTCACAGATACTGATACAAATGGCAGACAATCCGGCTCTTCTTCATAAATCTCTTCCATTCTTCAGGATTCCAGTACTTCATTCATTAACCATCCAGCCACACCTTTATGTGATCATTCAACAGGCCGGCCACGTGCTGTCACGTGTGCTATCATCACCTCTCACGTGAGCCTTCTTCCCTTGCGCATGTTCTATTGGGATAAAGATGGTGAGTGAGTTCTTTTCTTGTTGAATCTTATAGTGCATTTTAAAATTTTCTTCTTTATTCTCTCTGTTTGTCTCTATTTCTGTCATATTTAGCCATCAAGGTTTAAAAAGACTAGAAAACTAAGGGGCCACGTCAGTCATGGCCATGGTCGTGTAGGTAAGGATGAGGGAGGGAGAGAATAACACAGGGAGAGGCTGGTATTAAACGAATTATATATATTTGCAGGTAAACATAGAAAGCATCCAGGTGGACGTGGTAATGCTGGAGGACTCCTTCACCACAGAATAAACTTTGACAAATAGTAAGAAATTCCAAGATAATTTTTTTGCCATACATGTAGTAATTTATTTGTTTTAAATGAGGCTTGAATGAATTTTGTGTTGGCAATTTTTGCCGTGTGCTCAGATTGATGGAAATTGTGGATTTTATATTGACAATTTGTTCCCAAAGACAACAATTTCACAAACAATAATGGTGTCATTATTATTAATTCTCTCTCTTTTAGTCATCCTGGTTATTTTGGCAAAGTTGGTATGAGATACTTTCATCTCACCAAGAACCAGTACTACTGTCCCGTCATTAATGTGGAGCAACTATGGAGTCTTGTCCCTCCAAAGGTAGCCAATGAAGCCGAAAAGAAGAAAGAAGAGGGAAAGTATCCAGTACTTGACTTAGTTCAACGTGTAAGTAGCACACCTTTATATTGTATTGGGGCTACAGCAGTCTGTCCTGATTATGGAAATGCCCTTATTTTAGAGTGTCCTCAATAGCAGGTTTCACTGTAAATTTTAGGCGAGGAGATTGCAGGTCGCATTATACTAGTTGATGTTTAATGTGTTTTGAATGTCTCCAATAGCAATCCATAGTTCATAACAGACAGGTTGCTGGGATAGCCCCTTCTCGGTAATCTCACTTACTTGTGATTACATTATGTCTTCTTTCAGGGTTATTTCAAGGTACTTGGTAAAGGGTCGTTCCCGAAGCGTCCATTGATCGTGAAGGCAAGGTTTTTCAGCAAGTTGGCAGAGAGAAAGATCAAAGCTGCTGGTGGAGCATGCGTATTAACTGCTTGACATTGTTGCCATTGTTATTATTATTAATACAATTTATTCTGATTGAAAGTACTATGAAAATACTAAAGTGAATGAATGGGTGTGTGAGATGTTGGTCTATAGGTGTGGTTTGGTTTGAAAACTTATGAAAAATGGGAGAAGAGAAGAGTGAAGTAGATAGACATGGTTTCATGCTTGATGACGAATGTTGCAATGGAAGCTGGTAACAGTTTCATGTTAATAATGTGTAGTGTTACTTTTATGATTAGTTTTATTTTGTCTGAAGATGCAAGCAGCAACATAGACCCATCAGATCCAGCTAAGGTAGTGTTAAAACTGAAGTACTGTCTGTATCTCATTAGAATTTTAATGATTTAATGTAGTTGCGTGGATATATAAAGAGAGGTCTCACTGCTAGTGAGAGAGGAATTGTATGGCAGTCTGCTCTAAATGCAAAGGAGACTAAAAATAAGCACAAAGACTTTAACTATAAAGTATAAAAAATTAAGCATTAAAATTGCAATTTTTCTCCTATAACACATTCCACATTTATTGTTACAGGAGTGTATATCTCGTTTGAATGATGAGTTACAAATATCATCTGTAACAGATTACAAGGATATCATTGTTACAATAAGTTAGTTGAATAAGCATGTTCAATTTTTAATGATTTTGTGTTCATTAGATGATAAATTAAAGGACAGCGAGGGAAATGAGGATAATGAATCTCTAAAAACAATAAGACAGATATTAATGGATATAGGTACACAGTATAATGAGTTCATAATATTAATTCTCCACTCTATTCCTCTTTTTTTAGATCGTACTTATCCAAATCACAATTTATTTGATAGTGGATCAGAAAATCAAGCAAAACTATTTCACATTTTATCAGCCTATAGTCAGTTTGATGCAGACATTGGCTACTGTCAAGGTAATGAAAATAACAAAAATAATAATAGTAATAGTAATAATAATTTTAGGTATGGCATATGTTGTCGGTTTGTTATTGATGTATATAAGTGATGAAGAAACTGTCTTTTGGTGTTTCACTTATTTGCTAAGCAGTAAGGATCACCTACACATGGTGTATCACCGTACTTTGAACAAGTAAGTCTGAAAGGATCAATCTTATGCTGTGTATAGAGTTTGAGCTGATATGGACTAAGAAGAATAATTTTTGAAAATATTTTATGCTTTTTTAATACTCTGACACACGTCCATGGTTTTATGTGTGTTTCTGGTATATTTAGAGTTAAACTGATGTCAGAGTTGCTGACGTTTCTAATTGAAAAGAATTATCCACAGCTATCAAGGCACTTGGTGAGAGTCCCAGTATCATAATGTAGTGTTGTAAAGAACTGCTTGTGATTATCACTAATAGAAAGATATGGGTGTGCATGGTCTAATGTACAGTGTCCAATGGTTTATGTGTCTATTCACTAATATCAACTGCTGGGATGCTGTGCTATTAATAGCTGACCTTTTCTTTACTGAAGGTAATAATGTATTTATTTAAAGTCCTCATGAATAATTCATAAGGTATCCACCATCTTTTCAATGCTGGATTGGCTGTGATACAAAACTGCGCTGGTAATTAATAATTATTTTATTTCCTCTTGTTAATTTTTTCTTGTAGCCGAGTTGATGGTATTGTCCACCATAGGAGAAGCATTGCCATTCTTACAAAACATACCATACAGATTGTAAGTATATAATTCACTGTGTTCTTCCTTTACTCTATCTCTCTCTCTCTTTCAGAGTGCATAGAGGACAGTTAAAATCACTCCTTTTCTCTCATCCAGTACTGATCAATGCTAAAGCATTAGATAAGTATTGGGAGATTGCTGAGAAGAGGTTGAGCGAAGAAGAGAAAGGAGCTAGAGAGAAACACAAAAGAAGACAGAAAAGACTTCGTTCACCAGATGACAACGATAAGCAAGGTAGATAATAATGCTAATGAATATTATCAATTATGTACATATTAATTATGTACACTATCTATCATTGTAGATATTGCAAATGGCCCAACATTCTTTTCAAGATTAGCTAACTTCTTCACTCCAGCTAAAAAACAAAAAACAGATGAGTCGGAGCACAGAGGAATGCCAGATACAGAAAACCAGACCCCTCCTGTCCTGCCCCTTCCATTATCCTCATTCAAGAAGTCAATAAAGAGTGGTTACTACACACCAGACACTGGGCTAGTCTATACATCACCTAATACCATTGAAATGAAAAGGATTACTGATTCCACCAGTCGCGGTATGTTAACGTCTGGATACTCGGAGGCTAAGAAACTCTTCAGTGACTCACCCAGTATCCAGTCGCCGTTATTAAATAACGTATTGGCTAGTGGTGGCGAGAGGAGGAGCCCGCGGATTGCTAGGCGGAGAAGAAGAGAACAACAGAATCTACTACAGTCACCGTTATAACAGAGTTACTTATTTTTAATTTTATTAGCAGTATAAAACAATTTTTGTAGTACGTGTGTGTGCATATGTGAAACAAATTATTTTTAAATAATTATTGTTAGTGTTTATTCTAATTAAAGAGCAGCCTCAGGATTCCATTGGTTCGGATTTGACGTGATTATTGAGCTCACCATTATCCATCTCACTTCCCTTCTCAACCTCTTTCAGTTCTCCATCTTCAGCTTTCATCTCCTTCTCAGTTTTGTCCTTATCTTTATCTTTCTTTTCCTTGTCATGCTTCCTACTATGCCGTCTCTCTCGATCCTAAAACCACACCCATTTTAATAACTAACCACACCCAGCACAATATAAGGCACTATACCTTGTCTTTGTCTCTCTTTCTGTCTTTATCTTTTCTGTCTTTATCACGGCTTCTGCTTCTGTCCTTCCTATCTCTGTCTCTCTCCCTATCAATTATCATCAAACATTTCATAAAATACTTTTAATCATAACACCTACCTGCTCCTGCTTCTATCCTTTCTATCTCTATCTCTCTCCCTAAGTAAAAAGGTGCATCAATGATAAATAATGCACATGTGCATTTAGACAGTAACCATTGCTAACCACAGCTGGCATACACATTAACATTACTATATAAATGCTTTTTTTTACAGAACCTACCTCCCTTAAAACTACTAACAAAATCATTTCAATATTGCAGTACCTGCTTCTGCTCCTTCTTTTCCTCTCCCTGTCTCTGTCCCTCTCTCTACTTCGGCTTCTCCTGCTGTTCCTCCTCTCTCTGTCTCTATCCCTGTCCCTGTCCCTATCTCTGTCTCTGTGTCCTCCTCTCCTTTCCTCATGGTAACGTTCTCTTTCCCTATCTCTCTCTCTGTCCCTATCTCTGTCCTTATCACCGTCTCTATCCTTTTCATTTTCCCTAATAGATAAATTAATAATAAGTACAAGTAATATTATCAAAATAATTACTAAATTATATTATTATACTACCTTTCATCAACTCTTCCTGAATATTTAATACATTCATGAGGAGCTCCTTTCCTAGTGCCACCCAAACCCCCACCTACAACAAAGACAAGATCACTTCTCAGTTTTATTTCCAGTTTCCCCTTTACTTCTCTCCCTCCCTCCTCTCTCTCTCTCTCTCTTTTATTTCCTCCATCTTACCTAGTCTTCTTGGTTTCCAGCTCTTCACAGTCCTACCTCTCTCCACATCAACAACCACTCGCTTACCGTCAATCTTCTTCCCATCGGCATATTTATAAGCAGCTAGTGTGTACATAGTGGAGTGCAAGAACTTACGTCAAAACTGACCAATGAGATTCAATACTTACCCACTACTTACCATACAACTAACAGGCTAGTGGGCGGGGTCAGGCTTATAGAAACTCACCAAGTTTTTAATAAAATTTTATTATCATTATTAATTAGTTAATTAATTATTATAAGTTACAACCCACCTATATCATCAACTTACACAATAGTTTAATAACACAAAAGCTGCTCCTCATGGAGAGCTGAGATAATGAAAAACATTAATCAATAAATCTGATACAATATCCACATACTGTATAGCAGGAAATTTTTGGAGGGAGTTAAATTTGGCAAATTGCTAAATTTTGATGATTGGCAAATTGCTAAATTTTGATGATTGGTAAATTTTAATTTTGCAAATTTGTGGCCATATGCCGTTGAGCATGCGCATAATGGCTCAAAATAGCGGATTTTTATTTTAGTGAATGGCTATCAATGCCGAATTCGCCAAATTTAGCTACCTCCAAAATTTTCTTCTATACAGTAAAAGCTACCCACTAATAAATTATGCTCAATAATACTACATTAACAATACACATACATACAAGTACATGTTGCATATGCCATTAAACTATACTATTAAAGCACTAACTGTTAATGTGCAAGTATGTACACGTAAACTATAATCCACTCTATTACTGTGTGATCACCAGGACTCATGTGTAATGGACTTACAGTGCATGTCACGTTCATTCTCATATTCAACAAAAGCATATCCTCTTGGTTTACCACTTTTAGGATCAGACACTATATTGATCTAGTCAAGGAAGGAACATCATGTAAAAATGAGCTTATTACAATCAAGTTTGGATTTTTTTTACAAATTTGTAAAAAAATCCAAACTTGATTGGAATGAGATCAAACTTTCTACGCAACATAAGTACATGCATATGTATCAGAAAAAATTATAAAAATGAAGAATTCTCTCCTAGTCATTTTCAGTGAAATTTGGCTGATGACCCTGTACTATAGTACAGGGACATTGGCCAGGTTTTGGAGCAACTTTAAAAATTTTTAAAGTTGCTTAAAAATCAAACCAAAGACTCATGTGACTTTAAATCCATTACGCACATGCATGCACATATAAGAATAATGAATGATTTTTTCTCTTACTCTTTTAACTGGCCCATATGATTCAAACTCTCTGCGCAGCTTTCCCTCAGATGTATCAAAGTTCTAAAATAAACAAATAATTAAAAATAAAATAAATAAGATGGTAAAATACAACAGACTCACTATTCTTCCCACAAATAACGTCTTGAAAGGGTCGCCACTTATTTTGCTATCATTACTAGGGTCCCCTATTAATAATAATAATAATTGACAACAATAATTTTTATTTATATACGCACAGGTTTCAATTTCAGATTCTAATTTCAAACGGTATCTTTCATCTCTCTCCTTCCTCTACAAAAAAAATTGAAACATAACATTAAAATAGGTTCATTACTTTTCTAGCACGTCTTTCATCTCTCGTCTCTCCTCGGGTAGGCTCGGGAGTGTCTTGGGGATCCTAGATAGACAGATCACGTGATCAAACACATGTCGTACACTCTTGCCTCAAAATCTCCCAGGCATTGAGAAACCCCATCATAAGGCCATGGCTTCTTCTCCCACGGTCTCTGATCTGTTGGTGGCAGGTAGAGTAAAGGCTCTCTCGGAGCAAATAAAGCTAAAAGGTTAGGAGGAAGAAAGGCAGTCATTTTGTAACCAGGCTCCTCCTACACAATAATTAATGACGTATGTGCACCACTGCGCATGCGCAGTAGGCAAATCTGGCAAACAATTTTTATCATTTCTAACTAATAATTATTAAAATTGGCGGAGTTTCTTTATCTTTAAGTAACAAAAAGGGAAAATAATTATTATAATACAGTCAATAATTAAAGGAGTCATTCACCACACAGCAGCTTCTAAACTAATTAATTAGAGAATTTATTTACTAAAAAAAGAAAAGAGGAAAAACATCACATTGTTAATCGTCATCAAGAGAAAACAAACTCACACTTTTAGTAGTAGGAGGTTGCATAGCACCACCATTGGTCTGAGTCCCACCAGCCTAATAATCAAACAAAAAGAAACCATAATGAAATTGCTTTTACGACAAGCAAAACATTCATAGTATATTCAATATACAAGAATGATTATTCCAGAGCTCACCTGTTGATAATAGGCCCCATAAGCAGCTGCCTGGTAAGCAGCATAATAATTCATGGCTGCAGCGTATTGTGTTGGATCATACGCAGCTGCAGTATAATAAGGATAACTAGCATAAGCAGCAGCTGCAGCATAGGCCCCACTCTGGTCCCCAGCAGCATACCCTTGCTGGTAGGTACTGGCTGGGTATGAAGTAGAGGGTGCAGAAATAGTGTACCCGATCTGACTGGTTGTAGGGACAGGATCTTGTAGAGGTGGGGTAACATCTCTCACTGGTTCCACTGTCTTGATCTCTTCTGCCTTGACTGGCTCGTCTTGCTTTGATTCATTCTCTTGAGCTGTATCTTGCTGAACACTCTCAGCAGGAGGTGTATCAGTAGTAGCTGCTACTGTGTTTTGGGTATCTTGACTCACTTCAACAGCAGCTTCAGACACCGGTTTTTCAGTAGCTGCAGCTTCAATCACTGCCTCCTCTTCTTTCTTGGTATTGTTACCTTCAGTTGCAGACCCTCCATTACTTGACGTCACAACTGGTTCTGTGGTTACCGTGGAAACCGACTCCGCAGTCGCCATGGCAACAGGCTCCACAGTAGGTTGCTCGACAGTAGTAGGAGTGGTGCTGTATGTTGCTGTGTAATTATCATAAGCCACGCCCCCAACACTAGTGTACCCGTAAGGATTAGCATAAGAGGCAGCTACCTGCCCGTAAGTAGTAACCTGTCCATATTGCTGTGGGTCCATGGTGTACACTAGTGGGTATCCAGTGGCTGACGCTATATTGTGTATCATCTCAACTTGTGTCTGTGAGAGGGTGCTCTCGTTTTTATCTTCGTCTCCGGCCTTTTTCGGTTTAAATTTTGCCGGTACAAAGCTCTTCTCTAGAGGAGGAGGCACGCCAGTGGCCCCTTCCTGTGAGAGCTTGTTGATGGGAGGAAATACAACAGGAGGTGTAGTCTCTTTTCTCTCTTTCTCTCCCTCGGAGGAGCTGCTTTGATGTCTCCTCTTGCCTCTCTCGTCATCCGAAGACGACTCGCTGTTCCCACGACGATGACGTCTCTTCCTTCCTTTATCTTCGTCTGAAGACGAGTCGCCATGACGATGACGTCGCCTGTGATCTTTCTTCTTTCGACTCCGCCCTTTTGAGCGAGAGCGGTGACTGCGTCCATGCCTCCGGCTCCCCCCGTCAGAGTCATCACTGTACCTACGTGAGCGTCTAGAGCGATAGGAAGAAGAGGTGTGTCTCTCACGTGATCTGCGTCTGGTTCGAGAATGACGCTCGTCAGAATAATCAGAATCGCTGTGATACTGATGCGATCTTCGTTTTGAGCTTGATTCTGATTTGACACGCTTGTGTCTTGAATCCCTGCTGTCCTGTGGTGGAGATATCGAGCGCTTCTCTTTAGAGGTTTCAGTAGTAGTTACTGGTCCAGGTGCTTCTTCAGGCTCTTTTTCTTTACTGGGCGACCGATCCTGTCTTGTCACTTCCTTCTCCTCTCTCTCTTCCTCTCCCTCCTCTTCCTGATATAAAGAGCTTGTTACCGGCGGTGGTTTCCAGTCTATAGCTGCTACTTGTTCTCCCTCTTCTCCTCCATCTGTCTTGTCCCCAGTGTTATTCTTCATCTTTTCCAAAAGACGTGCTCTCAGCAGTGCTTCTTGATTAGCCGCTTCTAATTCTGTGAGGACCATCTGATCAACAGTGGGCGGAGTCTCCTCTTCGTCTTCTTGATTATACGGGGGCGGTAGGTCATCACCATATAAGGAAACTGAAGGCTGCGTCACGACTTCTTTTGAAGAGCTCTCTTCTTGTATGTCGTTGCCATTATTATTATTATTGCCGGTCGTTGCTTCAACGTCTTCTAATTGAGGCAATTCCTCATCAGATACACTCTCTATCTCCATGTCCAGCTGCTGTTCTTCAGCCTCCTTTACCTAGCAAAATCATACATGCATGATCAAATCTGTGCAATCTTTAAACAATAATTACCATGTCATTATTCTGTAACTGTGGTTGCAAGTCAGGCGTTGGATTTGTTTCTTCTTCTTCTTCATCTTCTTCTTCTTCTTCTTGTTCAGCTCTTTCCATTTCTTCGTCTTTCTCTACATTAATTCATTACTAATTATTCATAAAAATATTAATTCCAATTTACTGTCTTCGGAATCATCACAGTCTGAGCTGGTGGGGAATTCCCACGAAACGGCTTCCGTTCTCTTGTGCTTGTAAAAAAATCTGCAAGTGCCTCTAGAAGAGAGAAAGGAATAAAAGGAAGAGATAGCATTAGGATATTCTCAATGACAAAAACAGATACAAACCAGCATATGGAGTTTAGTTCCACTATTAATACAGTAAAGACGATAGTTAGTGTAGCCACATTTTGAAAGTCTAAAGGATATATTTCTGCATATAATACCCTCAAACTGAACTTACTTTATCATCGGTAACATATCTTTATAATTCATCAATAGCAATAATTATAATAATGGAACCTTACTTATGTTTATCACTTATTAAAAGTTCTTATTACAAAATAGCATTACATGGAATATAGAGGGAGGAAGAAAGATGGTGGGTTAATGCTCGGACCATTATACAGAGTAGCAACATACCCCTGCATGGTGTTTTATATATAAAGTAAACCATCACACACAACAGCTAGCTGTTAATGATTAGTGATGATGGCACACTGTTCTAGTAGTGAGGAGAGGTATACAGTGTGTTTTATTAGTTTACCTGTCCCAGAGACAATTCCAATCGGACGAAACCCCCTTCTGGACTATATCAAGTATCTTGCCATCAATCTCTTTCAATTTATCTAAAACATACTGGGAGGAGAGTGCTCCTTCTTTCCAATCTTCTAAACGAGTCTGAAAATAATAACAAAAAATCTTTAAAATCCTTATTATTATAAATGAGGCGTGGTTAGTTAGTTATTAAGAAAGTCCTCCCACTCTTCTCTCTCTCTTAATTACTTTTAATTTAATATCAAGCAACTGAAGCTCGGATAACTTGCTGGTATCAACGTGAAGATAAGAAAGCTTTCTTGTTATTTCATCAGAAAGGCTTGATACCTAATCAACAAATATTACTGATAATAATAAAAGCAAAATTTATTTACCAGGAGCATTTGTGATTCTAGTTTTCTCTGATTGTCAGATGATTTCGATTTCTTTGTAACCTTTTTTAAAAATTATAATATTTTCTTCCTCTGTCTTCGCTAACCTCTTCCTTCTTGCTAGTCTTTCCTCCTTTACTTTGAACAGAATGAAACTCACCTTCTCTCCCTCCTCCATTACTCACTCCAGCAACTGAAGCTACTTTACTTGTATCATCTTCTCTCTCTGGATCTTGAATCTCATTGGATCTCTCTGCAGCTTCGCTGGTAAGGACTCCGTTACTTGGCAGCGTCCATGACACAGCATTAGTGGATGGGTTCCAGTAATAGGCATGGTTTGTCTTTGGGTCTTTCACCTCCTGCCAAAAGGTGATTGGAGCATCAGTAGACGCCATGATTTGAGGGTTATCCTCTTCTGTATTGAAACTATCAGTGGCAGTGACAGGTGGGATAGTAGAGACTAGTGAGGGATGCTTTGAATCTCCTGCTAAATAATCAATAACGTGTAGAGCAACTGTGACGTGATCCTCTGGATTATCTAATTGACCTTGTTCCTTCAAAAACAAAGAATATAATTTGAAATGGAGGGAAAAATTTAAAAAGAAACCATGGCATCACTCAACATTAATCATCACTTACTTTGTAGAATTTCGTGATATTTGCTTCCATAAGAGGGATACAACTATCCTGAGGTCTAGTGCTGAAGACTACACCTGCAAATTAATTAAAAATTACATAAAATTAATGAATAATTACACAAAATTAATTAAAAATTACACAAAACTAATTTATAATTACAAGTCACACCCAACGATCTTTAACTATTTAAAATTGTAAATTTGTAACACACGGTTGTTACCTGTCTTTGGATCAAAGTAGTCTCCGCCTCCTACTGGATGACCGTCTTCTTTTGTTGCACCTTAAAAACAAAGTTAATACATACTGGTTTATTCTAATTAGTGCCCACTTTTTGATTTCTTTTCTTTCTTCTTTGGTTGACTGCCTAGAAATGATCAGTAAATCATTAGTTGATAGTGTTCTTTACTTTTCTTGACTTTCTCTTCTCCAACTGCAACCTTTTGCTTCCTGTTTGTGAAGATCTTACCTCTTGCCATGTCCCACCATCAACATGGCTGACTTTTACTGCGCATGCGTGATCAAGTTTTCAAAAGGGACAGTGGCAAGTTTTTTTGCGCATGCGCATTCAATAGACTTCCACGTGTTTTCCGTATACTTGACTATATTGTTAGTTTACGAAAGCATAGCAAATTCAGAAAATGTACGGAGTTTTACAAAACTGGTTAATTAACTATACATGGTCACGCCCATATTTTTATTCCCCGCGCCCGACTTTGTCAGCCAATTTGCTGTTGGTTGTTGTAGCTGAGACTATCTTTTTATCTTCTTTTTTAATGTAGTTATGTCTGCAAGTGATGCGCTAACAGTCTGTAATGTATTCTGGGGGAACAGATTAGCCTCTCAGCCTCACTTACCTCACCATGCAAAGCTTAACTTCACCGCCTTCTGGCCTGACAAGAGAACATTCATCGAGCTCTATCGATTGACTACAGACTCTGAGCGGCTCCTTGATGATCTCGTGAAGCTTTTACTGGCTAGTCACACGATAGAACCACTCCAGGCGCTTTTATCTGAAGGATTACTAAAATGGGATCAAAAGTATGCAGGAATCCATGTAATTGAAATGTATTGTCATTCTTTCTATATTAGGTTTCCTGGCAACATGTCATTTGCTCATTTGGTATGTGCACTTAATCCAGTTGCTCTCCTACAATTGTTAGTTAATTATACACCAGAGGCTAATGGAACTTGGACCACTAAAGACAATAAAGGTACTATGATCTCATTATTTGTGGGCTTGTTCTAATTAAATTGTGGGTGTGTTTAGGTCGTGACCCATTGAGCGTCTGTTTTGATTCTGATTGTCGTAAATTTGTAGCTAAAAATGTGAAGGGACTAAATAATAAAAAGAACAAAAATCAAGTAGATCTCCTATCGTTGTCAATAATAATAATACTTCTTAATTATTTCTTATTGCAGAATTCACCTTTATCATTGACAGAAGAAGTAAAGAATACATTGTTATCATTAGCAAGTGCCCCTGAAGGATTATATGATTTAGCTATTTTAATACAAGTTAGTATTTTCTTAAAATGCTGCATTTTATTATTTCTTTTTTATGTTAGATGTATGCTGTTAATGTTAACGAAGTGAAAGATGACGAAGGAAATTCATTGCTTCACTTGGCAGCCCAAGGAGGTTTGTTTTTATTCACTAATAATAATAATAATAATATTGATTTTTATGCCAATATACATCATCTATTTCTTCTGTAATCAGGGCTACCTTGCCTCCCTCAATTGTTTTATCTGATCCAATTCTGTTGTGGGGATATCAGTAATGTGATCAATGAACTGAAAATGACACCTGCCTGCTTATCAGCTAAACTGGGCGATGAGAAGATAACAGACTTATTGATTTGTGTTTTTGGTGTCAGCGTACACAGCACTGACCTATTGTTGGGGTGGTCTTTATTGCATTATGCAGCTAGATACGGACACTCAGAATTAATAAGGTACAAACAAATAATCTTAATAATTTTCTACACCTCAATTTTATTACAAATATTATATTATTATCATATTGATGCTTTTATGTGAGCTCATTCAGATTGTAACATTTTTGAGCTACATACTGTACATGTATATGAACATGTACATGTATATGAGCATGCAAGTTTATTGCTAATTGAAAAGTGCTACATGTACTGTAGTTTACAGCAACAATCTCTATCCTAAAACAAACACTTGACATGTTGATTCAATCTATTCTGTGTACCATATTAGTGCATGTATAAGTACACATGCATATAATTATATTGCCCTCTCTTATTTGCAGCCCTGACTAATAATATTAATTATTATTCTTAATAGGATTTTACTGGACAGAGGTGCTGATCCTAATCAAGAAGACATCAGTAAATGCATACCTAGTTTCTTGGCTCAGAGACACGGCCACAATGACTGCTATCGTATTCTAATGCAGCACGTTAGGGACAGAATTGAAGACTTAGCACGAAAAGCCACTGAAGTATAACACTTATTAGTAGTAGCAGAGTAGCTTCATGTAGTCTTGCTGTTTTTAGGGCACATTGGTAATAAACGAATTGAGTCCGTCTGATATTTGTGCTGTTACTGCTGACGGATTTACATTATTAATGAAAGCAGTGATTGGTAATAGAACTGCAACAGCGCGTGAGCTTTTAAAGTTTGAATGCTGTCCTAAAGACTTTAGACAAATGAAAGTAGGTAGTGTATAGTAGCAGAGTATAGTAATAGAGTATAGTAATGGAGGAGAGTTAATTCATGTATGATACTGTGTGTGTACATCAATGTAGTTACCAGATACCTCATCATTGGAGGATAGTACTGGTTTACCAACTGTACCACACCATATTGAACAATCTTTAAAAACAGCTGTAACCCTTGCAGCTGAAAACGGATTTACAGAATGTCTACATGTATTACTCAAGTCAGTAGTACTTGAGACTGTATCTATTATTGCTTTTATATAATTTTGCATGTACATGTAGTGGTGGGGCCCATCCTGCTATAGCAGACAGTCAGAATTGGCTACCAATTCATTATGCAAGCTCAGGTGGTCATAAAGAAAGTGTTAAAGCAATTGTGTCGCATCCTAAAGGACTGACAGGCTTAAAACTGGCCATCAGTTTGGCTGAATATAATGGACGCTCAGATATTGTTAGCATTCTTAACACTGCCTTGGAAAAGTAAGTATATTGACTGATTATTATTATTATTATTATTATTATCATTGTATTCAGGCGTCAGAGAGATATAGTTACGCCTACATTGTTTGAAATTGCTGTTGATGGCGACAAAGATCTCTTGTATCAGCTACTTGAAAATGGCGATGATGTCAATCCTACAGTAAGAAGGAGAGAGAGAGAGAGAACGGGGAGAGAGAGAGAGAGAGAGAGAGAGCAAAAGGCTTGATGTTTTAAGTTATGAAATGGACATTTGATTAGGAATTTTCATTCCTTTCAAAAATTTTGTTGTGCTATCATAATGGTGTACACTCTTTTAACGTTGAACTGTGAAGCCTGTTCTCAGCTTTTATACTGCTATGATGTAAAAAGTCTATCGTGGGTCGTACTGTATGCAACTCCTTAATGATAATCATAGCTTCTTTGTATACACAAGAGCTGTGAACAGCTGTGTGTGGTGTTAATAATAATATCTAATTAAATGAGTGGGTGCCATATTCACATGTCTTCACATTCTATAGAATGAATTATCAGAATGGCCACTGTATAAAGCAGCCTCATTTGGACACATTGAGGTCATTAAGATGCTTTTTGAGGTACTACAAAACATACAATCATTACAATATTTTAATATAATTATTTATAGCATGGAGGTATAGTTGTACGCCACAATAGCCTTAATCTGAACAGTCCGCTCCACCCAGCTGCTTTAGGGGGACACTATGAAGTACTAGTGTAAGACATTTATTAAGCACAAGTGTACTTATGTACTTATTGATTTATTTATCTGCAATAGGTTTCTATTAGAACATTGTTCCAAAGATGCCTCCTCATCAAGTGCCGAGTATTTGGATATAAATGAAAAGAATGGAGCTGGGTCCTCTCCACTAGAACTAGCAATGTCACACGGGCATAGCAAAGTGGTCCAGTAAGAAAAATACTCTCACATTTAATAGCAAGAGTTATTTTTATAATGTAGGTTGCTGTTGGATAATGGAGCCATTACAACATTGCCTGACTCCACTGGACGGCTATTAACTTGCAATGCATTTGGCGGAATACAGTTTCTATTAGAGAGTCATCGGAAGCAGTTAATGGACAGGTAATATTGTGTAGCATGAAATTACCTAGTGTACTGTTTATATATGTATTCTATTTGTATTATATTATAATTATATTATATGTATATCAGGGTTTCCCACAAAGCATGCTGAGTGAGCTAAAAAGCATGCTTCATGAACAGACAAGCCTTATATGAGCATGTGGCTTTTGGAACAACTTTTAAAATTCATTAAAAAATCCAATTTTTAGCTGAATCAGCTCAAACTTTCCATGCAGCATAAGTACATGTATATGCACTAGAAAAATTATAAAAATAAAGACTTTTCTCTTGGTTGTTTTTGGCAAAATTTGGCCAATTAGGGTCTTTGACCAGATTTTGAGCCACTTTAAAAATTTACCAAAGGCCTAGCGCTAAGACAAAATCCTGTGGGAAAACATGATGTTTATACATGTATGTATGTATGTACATGTATGTATGTATGTATGTATGTACATGTACATGTGTACTCTTGCACATAGGGTAGTGAAGGCTTTAAAAGAGCAAAAGTCATTGAAAGACTTTAAATTATTATGGAAGGTAAAATAATGTTTAATAAATAATAACCAATAATGTACTATTTATTAGTATCCAAGTGATTTCAATATCCGAGACCATCACGGGGACACTGTTCTTATGGTTGGGGCCAGATATGCTAAACCTGACGTGGTCGAGTTCCTATTGCAATCTGCTTCTCAATATAACAATGACATGAAAGTAGTAGTATCAGCACCCACACCAAGGTAGTTTTAATTAACAGTATTTTCATTCATTCATTTATGAATACTTTGATTTTAGATTAAAGGGTCGTTCTAATCACTCTCGTGAATTCAATTCGTCAATCGAAGACAGCGTTCATTCCGACAATCCTTACGGCTACATGAGGAGGCGTGAGTCTATAGATCAACTGCCACGCCCACAAACATCACGAAAACAATCAAACAGGAGAAGGTTATTTATTTATTTGTTTGTTTATTTATTTATTTATTTATATGTTGTTAGTGTTCGTAGCTCAAGGCAGTTTTTAAATAGTCATGAGACCAATGGTTATTATGGTGGAGGAGGTCCTGTGAGTACTACAGAGGAAGAGACCAGTAGCGATGAGTCTTTCAATGAAGGACAGTACATCAGGCTGAATAAACCAATCAGCTCTCATGCCTATGCATCATGCCCCAAAGGGAATGATGGCATGCCCACTGGACACTGTACACCTTCAGGTAATTTTATTATGATTATTATTTAATTTGGGTATTAGTAAAAGTAGAAATGAAACAAAACCAGAAACAGAAAGAAACAATCTCCCAATGTAATTTTAATTTTTGTTAGAAGTCTCCTAGTCATGCCAGGAGTTCCTTACTTATGTAAGGAGTCCCCTAGTTAGCTTAGGAGTCCCCAAGGTTGGGTTTAGGGTCAGGGTTGCCAGCTCATGAACAAAGTTCATAGATTTATGAACTTTTCAACCTTGGCATGAACTTTTCATGAACTACTTTTTTTCATGAACTTTCATGAACTTTTGAGAATTTTCCTAAACTTTGCAAATTTAATGCTTGACTAGCTTTAATGCCATTATCTTTGCAATATACAGTGTTTTGCTCTCAAAATGAGCCATCAGTATTCATTTCAGCAAGATTTCAGTGATAAGCTGAAAGTTATAAAATTAATTATTACAGTTATTAAGTAGTTATAAAAGTTAATTTTAGTGGTTATTAAAGTTAAGTAAGTAGTTATCTGTAGTTATTAACCAGTGATTGCAAAATTTTGAAAAACATGAACTTTTTTGTGAAAATATGAACTTTTTGACAAAATTTTGTGAACAATTGGCCAAACCCATCTGGCAACACTGTTTAGGGTTTAGTTTTTTTAAATTTTAGAGCGTCCCTGGTCATGTTAGGAGTCCCCTAGTTATGTTACAAGTCCTCTAATTATGTTAGGGGTCCTCTAGTTTTTGTTTATGTTCTGGTTTCTTTCCGTTTCTGGTTTCGTTTCGTTTCTACTATGCTTTTTTTCAAAAAATGGCTCCAAAATTACCCCCAATTTCTATTATGTACTTATGCTGCATAGAAAATTTATTTTGATACAAATATTTGTTATTTTATCAGGACTAGTTTGTTTGACTAGTACCAGAGATGGTATGACAGCACTGCATAGAGCAGTCGAGGGGAATCAGCATAAAATAATCCCACTCCTTCTTGCTGCTGATCCTAAAGTAGCCAATATTCAAGATAGGAATGGACGCTCTCCTCTTCATCTCGCTTGTGATCTTAATTATAAAAACTGTGTCATTTCTTTATTTGTAAGTCATTAGTATTATTTTAGGCAGTCTTTGCTGGAGTAAGATAAAATTCCCTTTATCATTCATAGAATTATCGTGGCATCATTATCAACACTACACTTCGTGATGTTTCAAACAAATTAGCAGAAGAGCTTGCCCTTAACACAAGACTAAGAAACAGAGTAATAACAATGGATACCATGTGACTGTCACAATGATGATCTTATCACTATTGTTATTATTAGGTTAAGAAATACAGAGAAAAGCAGTTAAAAGACGCCCATCCAGCCAGACGACCGTTACCACCAGAACCAAAAGCGTCTCCTAGCATCAGACAAAAGCCGAGAAAAATTCCACATGCAAGTACACCTAACAGCAATGGACACACCCCCAGACACACCCCTGGATACACTCCTGGACACACCCCTGGATACACCCCCGGACACACCCCTGGATACACACCCTCTCGATATCAGTCACCTATTCATCCAGCTGTGAGAGATGACCCCAGGGGATCAAGACGCCATCTTGATTTTGTACCAGAGGACAGGCCACCTCACCTCCCCCACCCTTCCCTTGGACTCACAATGGAGCAAGACATGAGGAGACAAGGCCCAGAGTATGAACCAGCTGGCAGTGTTTTAAACGTTGGTGGACCTGGGAGCGTTTATGGAGACGGAAGTGCCTATGGACGAGGTCCAGGGAGTGTCTATCGAAATGGGCCTGGTAGTGTTTATGAACGAGGCCAAGGAAATATTTATGAACGAGGTCCAGGGAGTGTCTATGAACGAGGTCCAGGAAGCGTCTATGGAAATGGGCCCGGAAATGTTTATGAACGAGGACCTGGTAGTGCTTATGAACGAGGCCCTGGTAGTGTATATGAACAGAGCCCTGGTAGCGTCTATGGACGTGGCCCAGAAAGTGTCTATGGACGAGGTCCTGGGAGTGTTCGCAGTGGTGATGGCTATAGATCTGCTGATCCAAATAACTATAGGCCTCATGTGCCAAGAGGAAGACATGGTAAGCAAAAGAGATAGAGTATGTTTATAATTTAATCTCTCTCCCCTTCTCTCTCTCTCTCTCTCTCTCTCTCTCTCTCTCTCTCTCTCTCTCTCTCTCTCTCTCTCTCTCTCTCTCTCTCTCTCTTTCTTTCCCCTTTCCCTCTCAGCTGATGACGATGACCCAGGATACAACAGTGTCTCTCCTCCTAATCATGGTGGATCCCGTCCAGTGTTACCTCTTCCTTTCCCCTCCCATGGTCCCTCTAGTGTAATACCTGAAGTATCAATATCTCCTACCAGTTCGATGGATCGTGTTGCAGTCTTGAGGGACATTGCTCCTTATGATGATGTCCCTGATCACTAGTTTTAAATGATTTTTAACTTTTTGAATTAATGATTTTTACGATTATTTTAATTTTTTTTTTAATTTATAATAATTTATAATTTATTTTTATCATCAGTGTGATCATTAATAATTAAAGTTTTTAATTCTAATTCTCATGAATAATACCAATTAGTTTCATGACGTCATTTATAATTAACTTGCTACATCCGGTTTTATTATCATGAATATTAATTACTCTAATTTCATGACCTCATTATTATAATTAGCTAATTACATCCGGTTTCATCCTCATCGAGTCAACATGGCTAACCAAACTGGTAACTTTGGATATGACAGAGATCTCTCTGGTCTATTTGACGTCATTGTTGGGCTGTGCAAGGACTATATGCTCCAGTATGAAGACAGAGATAGCAAAGTGATAGAATTTCGCAGCCCAAGCGAGATATCCTCACTCGTTGACATGAGCCTACCAGAAGAGCCCGTTGATGAAGACAGGATAGTAGAGCAAGTGAAGAGCGTATTAAAATACTCTGTGCATACAAGTAAGGGATAGCTGCTTAAAAGCATGACACAATAACTATAATAATTAAAATGTGTGGGAAGATTGACCTTTCCATCTCATTCACTGATAATGAATATTATTGATATTACCAATATAATATTGGTATTTACTCTTGGTATTACTATTATTACTCATTACTAATTACTATAATTATTATCACATTGTTTTATTAAAATAGACCATCCGTATTGTAATAATCAGTTGTGGTCCAGTGGAGTGGATCAGGTTGGTCTACTGGGACAGTTCCTGACCTCCACTGTTCATACGTTGATGTATACCTTTGAAATGGCTCCTGTCTTCACTGTAATGGAGGCCACCATATTGCAGAGACTGAGGCAGATGATAGGATGGTCTGGTGGAGAAGGAGATGGAATATTTACTCCTGGTTAGTCTTATTTTAATTTACAAGCTGTGAACAAGGCCTTGAACAAGCCTTAAGTAGGAGTCAAAAAGCAATAATATGCACAAAACTTTAGTGAAGAGAATTAGAGAATATTATTATACATTGTGGGTAGTATAACTGCTTTTTATTGCTCTTCTTCTCATTAGGTGGCTCAATTGCTAATTTGTATGGTTTGATGGCTGCACGATATCATAAATATCCAGAAACCAAAGAAAAGGGGATACAGCATTTACCACGTCTAGTTATATTTGGATCTGAACAAGTATGAACAAGGAGCAATCTTACTGGCAATCTTACTTTATGTTCTCTCTCTCTCTGCTCTCTTTCCCACCCTCTCACACTCTCTCTTGTGTATGTACAGTGTCATTATTCTAATCAAAAGTCAGCCATTATAATGGGGATTGGGACTGAGGCTGTCATTAAAGTTAAATGTGATCCCTTGTAAGTTAATGCATGAAGTTTTTGCACCTTCTGCTAAAGAGAAAGCCAATCGCAAATAAGAGTTTACTCTAACTATTTATTATTATTACTAGTGGTAAAATGGATCCAGTTGACCTTGATAAACAAATTGAAGAAGCTAAAACTAAAGTAACTAGTGCCTATAATTAAATAATGAATACAGTTGCTTTAGGGATATGCTCCATTTGCCGTGGTAGCAACTTCAGGCAGTACAGTAATTGGTGCTTTTGATCCAATCGGTCCAATCGCTGACGTTTGTGATAAGCACAATCTGTGGCTGCATATTGATGTACGTTATTAATAATAGTCAATTTATTATTTGTAATAGTTATGTAATTGTAATAATAGTTAATTAATAGCTAATTAATTGATTATTAATAGGCTGCTTATGGTGGAGGTGTTTTATTTTCTGATAACTACAGACATTTAATGGCCAATGCACACAGGTAATGAAGAAAGGGAGGGAAGTTAATGCTAACTATTATTCTTTAAATTGTAGAAGTGACTCCATTACTTGGGATCTGCATAAAAGTGCTACTGTGCCACAGCAATGCTCCGCCATTTTATTGAAACACAAGGTATTTAATTATTATGGTAAAATATCCAACATTATTATTATTATTTTATTATTATTATTATTATTGTTAGGGTTTATTAGCAATGTGTAATTCGACAAAGGCAAGCTATTTATTTCAAAGAGATAAACAGAATTACGATGTGAGTTTTGATACTGGAGACAAGTCAATACAGTGTGGAAGACTCAATGATGTATTGAAACTATGGATCATGTGGAAAGCTAAAGTACATGCTTCATTACTGTACCATTATTATTTATTTACTTGTTCTTCGTGCAGGGAAAGAATGGATTTGCTAAACAAATGGACAACTCGATTGGGCTTGCCAAGTGTGTAATAATTATAAGCTTAGAGTATGAATATTCTCTTTTTTTGTTTGTAGGTATTTGGCAAAGAGAGTAAAGGAGAGAGACGACTTTGAATTAATATTAGTAAGTGACTAAAGTCCATTTGTGTTCACCTGAGCCCTTGTTTTCTTGCAATAACTTTTGACTTACAAGTTCTATTGTAAAAATAAACATACCAGTGCATTCCTATCCTTTTGCCGCATCTATTGTACTACTTAAGAAGTAGCTGTAGCTCTTTAGCTCCAAGTTGGCTGTATAACCCATGCAGAAAGTACAGCCGGCATACTTTTCACAATATTATTTCATTGTGTTAATTATTGGGTGGGGTTTCTAATCACTTCCTGGGCTCAAGTAAATGCAAATGGACTTTAATAATTGTTGCTAAGAAGAGCTCAACCTCACAATACAATAATTATATATTTATCATCATTATTCATTGTTAGGAGCCTGAGTACACTAATGTTTGTTTTTGGTACATTGCTCCAAGTGTGCGTGGGATCACTGATCAGAACGAAAGGAAACAAAAATTGAACGGGATAGCCCCCAAAATAAAAGCAAGACTAATGGCAGCTGGTACACTAATGCTAGGATACCAACCATTAGGTAAGTATTGTAATTGACCTATGCTATATTATACCTAGTCTGGTAACCAGCCCCTTGCAAAACATGCATAAGGGGCTAGTTTTGCAAGAGGCTGGTTACCAGATTACTATATACTGTATGTCAGGATACATTCACAGCTGCTTATTTTTGCAATTTCTATTGGCTTCGCATGATATTTAATTGGACCTTTTTATTAGTTTTTTTTATTATCACGAAAATAAGCAGCCACAAATATATCCCAACCTACAGTATTACATATACACCCTTTACTCTCTCTCTCTCTCTCTCTCTAGGAGAATATCCTAACTTTTTTAGAATGGTCACAACATGCCCACAAGGCAAAGAAGCAGACATGGACTTTTTACTAAATGAGATCAAAAGACTAGGAAAAGACTTGTAACAATTTTATAGCTGAGTATTTATTTATTTAATTTTTGCTATAATATTGCTATGCTAAGATAATATTATTATTATACTTAAAACATAATAATAATAATAAGTGATAATTGTAGATGTTTCCATGTTTTTGCTGTTACATGCGTATATGCTGTCTTGCTTTATCCAATATGTCGGATTTTACTCGAGGATAATTTGGAAATTTCTTGATCAGTTCATGACAAGTGTCGATGGCATCCAAATAAGACTGTCCCTTCAGGTAATTGAATGCAAGTCTGTATCCTGTTAATAAATAAATATGATGTACACTTTTGCCAAAATAGTATCAGTAATTAGGATTAAGTATCACTTAATACCAGCAATATCAAGACAAAAATAGAATTAAATTAACAACTGAATTGGAAGCAACTTAAAATTTCTACAAATGGGCATCAAAAGGATTTGCATTGTAAAAGCATATAATCATTCAAAAGGAAAAAAAAATCACGTATAATTTATAAATTTTATTGATAATTTACGTACCAACAACTGGGTTGGTCATGTGACTGTGTATCCATGCATTGCTGTAGTGAGCAGCTGCATCTTGATAGGCCTGCTCTTTCTCAGCAATAAACCCTAAATACTCATACGCCTTACTGCAAGACTGTAATAGAAATAAACAGCAAAAAGCATGAAAAAAAGAGGAAAAGAAAAGTAGAAGAAATTATAATAACATTATTAGTACTAATATTAATTAAATTACTTGGTTATATTTTAGGCACTTCTTTAATTGCTCAATGGCAAGATCATATTTACCAGACTATAAATCATATTATATATTAATTATTTTAAAATAATAATATTTATTAGTTTACTTGTATGTATACATCAGATAACAGGATCCATCCTTTCTCTAATTCGTCTGAATATTGTGCAACCCACGGGGTCTTTCCAATTCTCTTTAAAAGATTACGAGCTCTCGGGACTTGCTTCACTACCAAATACGCCATAGCCATCACAACCAGGCACGGAATATTCTCACGCTACAAAATAAAAAATAATATGCAAATTTATGTACTTGTAAACTGAAAGCTAAAAGCAGGGTTTCCCACAGAATTCAGACCAAAATTGAATTTTTTACAAATTTTGAAAGTTGCTCAAAAATCGGGCGAAAGTCCCTGTACTATAGTACAGGGCTTTTGGCCAAATTTTGTCAAAATGGCTAGAAAAGAATTCTCAATTTTTATAATTTTTTCTGATACACATACATGTTCTTATGTTGTGTAGCAAGTTTGAACTGGTTCCAACCAAAATTGATTTTTTTACAAATTTTTAAAGTTGATCAAGAATTGGGTCAAAGTCTAACCATACTATTATAGTGCTCATAAAGCTTATGCTGTTTAGCTCACTTAGCATGTTTTGTGGGAGACCTTGTCTAAGAGATACCAAAATGCATCTGTATGATACAAAATGTACAGTTGTACATGTACATGTATATACATGTAACTTCACTGAAATAACATTCAATTACTTTATTTTGAGGTAAATCATTAAATTTTGCTATCACTGTTTCAGCATTTTGCCTAGACTGTCCTATCAGCAGTATATAGTTCTCCAACACTTTCACTTTCAAAATGCTAGCATTAGATTTTGGCCTAATCTCCTATTAATTAATTAACCTAATAACCACACCCACTCAATTGATATTATTACCCTTAGTAGTTTTTCTGCCGTTCTGGCAGCAATCAACTGATATTCTAGTCTCTTTTTATCGCCACTAATAAAAGGGGAGGAGCTAGTTATAAATATTAATAATAATAACGAATACCTTGCATCAATATCAGATCCTTTCAATGATTCACATCCTGTAGATATTAATAATAGTTAATTAACTACAATTTAATAACTAACCAATGATTTCGCTTGTGCTCAGACAGATTTCAATCATATTAAACAAAGCCTTCTCTCCCCTAATAATAATAATAATAATAATAATAATAATAATAATAATAATAATAATAATAATAATAATAATAATAATAATAATAATAATAATAATAATGATCTAAAATTTACCATTCTGAGTCGTGACGTGTATAGTTAAAATGTTTGAGAGCTTCTTCATTATCACCTTTATACCTGTAAACCACACCCACCCAATTAATTAATAATTACCTAATATTATTTTCATACCATGAAATTAATCCTTTGCAGTACTTCAAACCTGCTTCATAATCTGGATGAGTAGTTTGGAGCTCCGCCTACATAATAATTAATATTTATCAGTAGTTATTAATATTTTAATATTAATAGTTATCGGTAGTTATTAATAGTTATTACCAGTTCAATAAAGCTATCAGCTTTGTGTATAACTCCACCTCTTCTCAGCAGCTCAATGTAACGTGCCAAAGCTTTAAAATGAGCTACAAATAAATAAATAAAAT
>NW_003546838.1:33858-38008 GCF_000090795.2 Amphimedon queenslandica
AAAATAAATAATAAAAAATTAATAATAAATAAATAAATAAATAAAATAAATAATAAAAAATATATAAATAAAATAAAAAATAAATAAAACAAAATAAATAAATGACTATTTCAATTTACTTGGTATCCTAATTAGCAGCTCTTCAAAATGCTTGATAGATACAATAATATCGCCTTTCACAAACAATAATTCGGCTAATAACTAATTAAATAATAAAACTAATAGCTAAAATTAAACATAAAACTACATACCACAGTAGCAGTGTCATTGTTAGGGTCCATCTGTAACAATGTCACACACTCCTGCTCACACTCATCAATCTGCCCTACTGATAAATACCATTCGGCTAGTGACTCCCTATACTATAAACAAAAACAACAAACAACAGCAACAATAAACAACAATAAAAAATAATAAATAACAGCAGTATACAGCAACAATAAACAAAAATAATAAACAACAACAATAAACAATAATAACAGCACTAAACAACAATAAATACCAATAGACTTACAAGTGCAGTATTGGGACAATTCTCAACAGCTTCTTTATAAAATATCTCGGCTTTCGGCGACATTTGATTGTCCACGTTAATAACCTCCTTGGCTAACTGATGTAATATACTAACAACAAAATCAAAACAACAACAACAACAATAATAAACATACTTTGCAAGCGTTTCTTTCTCTGCAGCTAACGAGTCTGGTTCATTCACTACGACTTTCTTCACAATGATTGTTTGATATTTTCTTGTTTTTTCTAGTGTTTCAATAGCTTCGTGGTATCGCTTTGTTTTCAAATAAACTTTTACTAAAATCCGACAATAGCTAACGTTGTCTCTTAGCAGCTCTAAGTTATTTTCAACATCATCATCTAAAAAAATTCATTTATCCATTAATTAATAATTACTTTTTAATTTATCTTCTAACTTTGTTTATTTACGAGCGACTGTAATAATATTCTCTCAGCTTGATCGAATTTTTGTAGTTTCGTATAAAGCTGTGCCAATTCACATTTCAAAACGGAATTGTCGATGTTTTTGAGAGACGCTTCGTAATAACTAATCGCCTAATAACTATTAATAATTATTGATATTAATTAACTCCACGTACTTTGTTAAAATTATGCATCTTAATGTAGGCATTGCCGACTTTACTGGTAAGTACAGCATCACTTGGTGTCTTCTTTAAAGCTTTCTCAAACACAGCAATAGCTTGTTCTGGCTATATAACAAGGATACACATTATTGGCAGGTAAAGTCCAGTATCACATCAATGCAAGTCATAGGGGCATTAATTGGAATTGGTTTTAGGGCCAATTGTTGTATTGAGCATATCATAACTCAAAAAATAAAAACCATGGGCTATAGCCTTGGGTATTTTTCAGAATTTCAGCATTTTCCTAGAATAGCCGTAACTCAAAAAATTAAAGCTGGAATCAGCTCAAACTTTCTACACAGCATAAGTACATCAATATGCATCAGAAAATGTAATAAAAATTGGGGGTGATTTCGGAGCCATTTTTTAGAAAAAACCATGGGCTATAGCCTTGGGTATTTTTCAGAATTTTGGCATTTTCTTAAAATAGCCATAACTCAAAAAATTAAAGCCGGAATTAGTTTAAACTTTCTACACAGCATAAGTACATGTACATCAATATGCATCAGAAAATGTAATAAAAATTGGGGGTAATTCTGAGCCATTTTTGGGAAAAAACCATGGGCTATAGCCTTGGGTATTTTTCAGAATTTTGGCATTTTCTTAAAATAGCTGTAACTCGAAAAATTAAAGCCAGAATCAGTTCAAACTTTCTACACAGCATAAGTACATCAATATGCATCAGAAAATGTAATAAAAATTGGGGGTAATTTCTGAGCCATTTTTGGGAAAAAAAATGGGCTATATAGCCTTGGATATTTTTCAGAATTTTGGCATTTTCTTAAAATAGCTGTAACTCGAAAAATTAAAGCTGGAATCAGCTCAAACTTTCTACACAGCATAAGTACATCAATATGCATCAGAAAATGTAATAAAAATTGGGGGTAATTTCGGAGCCATTTTTTGGAAAAAACCATGTCTGTTGGCTGGTAGAAAGGATATACCATATGAAGTGATTGCAAGTCAATGTAAGATATTAGACGACTATACAAAGAGGAAGAGAAATGATTCAAAGGAGGAGTTAATGCGAGTAAGGGAATGCCTGGATACTGATAAGAAGAGACTGATAGATGTTGCTTGTGAGAGAGGTGCTTCAGCTTGGCTCTCTGCACTACCATTGGCTGATCATGGCTTTGATCTGCACAAAGGCTCATTTAGAGACTCTGTTTGTATTCGATATGGTTGGCAGCTACAGAACTTACCATCTTCCTGTGTTTGTGACTCACCCTTCACAGTAGACCATGCTCTATCTTGTCCTATGGGTGGGTTCCCCACACTAAGACATAACGAGCTGAGAGATCTTACTGCCTCCCTACTGGATGATGTCTGTAGCAATGTTTCTCGTGAGCCTCCTTTACAACCACTCTCGGGAGAATCAATCACAGCGTCTACTGTGGATGGTGATGAAGCTCGTGCGGACATTGCAGTTGATGGTTTCTGGGGGATCTCTCATCAGAGAGCATTCTTTGATGTCTCAGTAGTTAATCCCTTCTCTGAATCGTATAAGGGTCTCACTCTACCAGCAGTTTATAAGAAAGTAGAAAATCGAAAGAAGAGAAAGTATGATGATCGTATTCGTAATGTTGAACATGGCTGCTTTTCACCACTTGTATTCTCCACCAATGGAGGCTTGGCCCCGGCTTGGCCCCAGTATCAGACACTGTATTCAGACGCATTGCTCTAATCACTTCTGAAAAACAAAACAAACCATATAGTCCACTTATCAACTTCATTAGATGCAAATTATCATTCTCAATATTACGATCGACCATCCGCTGCATTCGAGGAACAAGAAAATCATTGTATCGGCCCAGTGTTTATGATCCTGATGTTGCACTGTCCGATGGTCACATAATAAATTACTAACTAAATTATTAATTTTATTTATTTAATTATTATAAATTTATTACTATGATTTGTCTGTATGTCTATCTCTGTGTCTCTCTTATTATTTCAAAGAAAATTTTATTTATTATGAAAAAAAAAAAAAAAATGGGCTATAGCCTTGGGTATTTCTCAGAATTTTGGCATTTTCTTAAAATAGCTATAACTCGAAAAATGGAAGTCGGAATCAGCTCAAACTTTCTACACAGCATAAGTACATCAATATGTATCAAAAAATGTCATAAAAATTGGGGGTGATTTCAGAGCCATTTTTTAGAAAAACCATGGGCTATAGCCTTGGGAATTTTTCAGAATTTTGGTATTTTCTTAAAATAGCCATAACTCGAAAAATTAAAGCCGGAATCAGCTCAAACTTTCCACACAGCATAAGTACATCAATATGCATCAGAAAATGTAATAAAAATTGGAGGTGATTTCGGAGCCATTTTTTGGAAAAACCATGGGCTATAGCATTGGGTATTTCTCAGAATTTTGGCATTTTCTTAAAATAGCTATAACTCGAAAAATTAAAGCTGGAATCAGCTCAAACTTTCTACACAGCATAAGTACATCAATATGTATCAAAAAATGTCATAAAAATTGGGAGTGATTTCAGAGCCATTTTTTGGAAAAACCATGGGCTATAGCCTTGGGAATTTTTCAGAATTTTGGCATTTTCTTAAAATAGCCATAACTCGAAAAATTAAAGCCGGAATCAGTTCAAACTTTCTACACAGCATAAGTACATCAATATGCATCAGAAAATGTAATAAAAATCGGGGGGAAGGGGGGTAATATTTTTGGAATATTACCTCATGTATGCTTATCAGTGCATCTCCTAATAAATGGGCCGTGGGTGGTCCTGGTAATTTATCAGCAATATCACGATAACACTCAATATATCTCTCCTTGTTCCTCACGTGTTTTAAATATATCTCAGCCATTCTTTCCTTAGCCTGAATGAAATAACTATAAGAAATATTAAAATAATTATGAATAATTTTATAATTATACTTACAGTTTATCTGCTGTTATGTTTTGTAGTAATTCCAAAGAGCCTTTGACATCTCCTCTTTCCAGTAGCAACTCAGCATGAGCAATAGTGACTC
>NW_003546838.1:38979-53078 GCF_000090795.2 Amphimedon queenslandica
AGTAGTATGCTTACTTCATTGGGTGCATATAACATTAGCAGTTCTCCCATGCTCATTACAAAAACAGGATTGAGATGAATGAAATATTCCAGTCCTAATGGATATCCCTAATGATAATAATAATAATAATAAATATAATAGTAATGATTAACGATGATGAATTGATAATAAAATTAATATATGTACATCAATATTATAATACATAGAGGAAAATAAAGACTTGCTTTAACAGACGAGAAGAGTGTTTTAGTAGCAGAACTGATCAACTCCACTACATCATCCTGAGTCATGCTACCTCTCTGATACCCAGCCAATGCATTATAATACAACAACTCCTATCAGTCATTACTAAACAATAATAATTATTCATTCATTGGGCTTACAGCTGATTTTGAAGAGCCTTGTAATTCATTAATAAACTCCAGCTGCTGCTGGGCTTCAGTGGTTTTATTAATGATGAGCTTGCAGTGAATCATTCCCATGAGGGCAGACATGTTAGTATCACTCAGTGTCAGTGATTTCTTATAATAATTGATAGCCGACTGAGTATTACCAGCCAGTAAGTACTGATAGGCTCTCTCTATCATGTAAGGAGTAGATGAAGGAGCTAGAGAGAGTGCTCTGTCAGCCATTGATTGGGTTTGCTGGAGTACTAGCGAGTGCTTTCCTGACAGGCGTGCAAAGGCACTGCTGATCTTTATGTATAAGTGATGGGACTGAGGCTCTGATCGGTCTAACTGCTCTATCAGTGTACCAAGCAATGATGCAACCTATTACAATAATAACAACAACAATAACAACAATTATAATAACAATAAGCAATTTGTTTACCTCGTTCATGTTTCCATTACGAATGCATTGCTCCAGTGCCATCATTTGAGTGGCTTCAATGCAGTTAGGATCAATGGATAAGCATCTAAAATAATAATAATAATAAATAATAATAATAATAATAATAATAATAAATAATAATAATAATACTCCGTGGCTCCAGGACAAAATGGAGATCTGTTGATACCTGTGACGGAGCCCCTTTGGACCTTATAATCACTTAAATCCATAACTTAACTTCATCCTTATTAAATTATTATTTTTTTTTTAAATCTCTATCAACCTAATTATTTTTATTTCATTTTTCATCCTGCCCTAACTTTGTCCTAATTCTAACTTTCGTTAATAATAATAATAATAATAATAATAATAATAATAATAATAATAATACAATAATAAGATACCTTTTAGCAGTTTCAATGACAACGTCCCATTCATTAAGTGCTAATTCTATCTTCATCTTTTCAATGCACAGTGGTATGCAAGTTGCCATTGGCACCAGTGCAGCGTTGATGACTTCAATTGCTTGAATGTACTGATAGTTATTGAAATGGTATCTTGCTTTTCCCAATACTGCTAATAGTGGGACTGGCTTACTACAAAATGCATTAATAATAATAATGATAATAATAATAATAATGATGATGATAACATTTGTAATTAAATGTATCATTACTATTTAAACGACTCGTCAAAATATTTAATTGCTTTCTTGGCATATTCATCTTTGCCTGACATCAAATTAATCCATCCCATCAATGAAAACGACTACAATTAATAAATAATAATAATAATAATAAATTAATTAATTGGCGTGTGCACATTTACTTTAGGCGTAGGCGACGATTTTAAACTTTTCTCGAGATATTCCTTAGCCTTGTCATTTCTACCAGCCAACCAATATACTATACTGGCATAATACAGGGCCTGGGCATTAATTAGAATAACAAGTGAGCAGTATTTAATTACATACGGTATCAGAGCAGGTTCTCCGATTGGCTTTGATACTAGTCTCCAGTTCATGAATGGCTTCTTTGTCGATAGTACTACACTGTCTGTGGGCGTGTATCAGTAATAAAGGAATAGCAATTATTAGATCTGGACTCTCTTGTATATCTCTAGCCTCTCTAATACCTTCTATCACTCTATCTATATAATAATAATACACAGTCAGTTTAAAGGCGTAAGAATGTACTATATACCCTCTAATATCATGCTAAATGCCTTCCAGAATAAAAGAATGGGCTCAGATCCGAAGCGGGTGAGCAGATCAGAGAGAGCAGACTGCATGTGTCTATAGTAGCCTTCCTTAGCATAATAAAGGACTGTAGTCTGTTTAGAATAAAGTGTGAACAGTAATGATAACTTGTTTATCTTACCAATGTCACCTCCATATCGGCAGCCATTTTGAAAAGATAAACCACACCCACCCAGTGCATATTGCACACGCCCATAAAATTTGCTCGCACGCCTACGCATTGATTATCACATTTTTTGATTGCAATGTTTGTGAAGGTTGTTAAAAGTGATTATTAAAGGTTTAAATATGATTTTCATTGATCATAACTGGTAATACATTCATTTCTCTTAATTGTTGGGTGGCCATAGCTACCCAGTCTCCTCTATTAGCGGATGGGTTAATAGGTGAAGGATGAGTGATGGAACCAATCTCTATCTTCCAACTAGTAAAGTCTTTAGCAATCAGCTTAGCTCTTGTTTCCACATATTTACCAACACAGACAATATACCGAACATTTGACAATAATATGAAATCAGTCAGTGATTTATCGCATATACTTTCAAGCTGTTTTCTCTCTCTGACTTTCAATGATGGAGGAGTTACGTTTTTACCGGAGGCCGTCATGAAGCAAAGTGGGCAGTAATTATGAACATAACAGATACTAAAGAACGCTTTTGGAGTCCCAGCAATGGATTTCATGAGAGACCAGAACCTTGTGCCAGAAACCTCATTACGAGTGATGGAGAGTCCCTTTACTGGTCTATTAGGATTCTCGTTTTCTGGTTTAAACACTTGACCTTTGACCCCTAGCCATTCTTTGACTTGAGTTACATCACCAAATGGTACCTAATTAAATATTCACCAATTCCATATATGGTATAAATGTACTCACTCCATTTTGTGCCATTCCGAAAGGCCCTGGATTCATTCCAATAAATAGAACTTGTTTCTTTCCATTACCGTACTGTCTTACATAATAACAGTGAGGCTCTGAGGCATAGTCTATTGGATTATATACATGAGTCACGTGACTAGAGGAATAATCCAGCTGTAGTAACAGTTCACATTGGATTCTCTCAATTGTTAGTATATCATCACAGATATTATCAGAGTGGGTGCCAGTACTGGGTATTTCTGTCTCTCTCCTTTTATGCCTGTGTTCCAGTGATTCCTCGTCTTCAGTAGCAGAGGTTTTTAAAATATCACTTTGTTTACAAACTTTACTAACTGCCATGATGAATAATGAATATTATTGATTTCTAAATCATTTTAATGACATTTATGTGATATCCATTGAGCCACGCCTTTTTCCTGCAACAATAAGCGCAGCTCCACCCAAACTAGCTGCAGCTAGCTAGCTAGCACAGAGAAATGGAACCAGTTAATGCTGTTCTTTTGGATGAAGGAGAGAAAATTGCTTTGCCTGTCATAAAGGAGACGAGGCTGGTTAGCCCAGGGGCTAATGAGGGTCTTACCAGACGATACCGTTCAAAAAGCAGCGGGAGCAAGCCTTTCTTTCCTAGAGTGAGAAAGTTTTCCCACGAAAGTCAAGAGAAGCTCAAAGAGCTGGAAAAGGGATTTGTCCTTGACGGTGTTGTGCTGAGTAGACTAACGAACGAAGAAACAGCGAGGACACATCCTTCAATTAACATCGGGATACCGCAGTACCGAGCTACTGAAGACAAGCACTGCTCTGGCTATTTCTCAAAAACAAAAGCACTACCCAAAAATATAGTAAGACAATGTAAAGCATCTACTTATTATTATTGCTATTTTTCATTCACAAATAATGCTAGACTCCTGAACCAATGATTGGTAAAGTTGAGGATAAATTTTTTAAATCAACGGAAGCCAGCTATTACCTTAAAGACAGGCTTGAAAAAGGAACAAGTAAGCAATAAGAAGAGCAATAGCAACAATAGCAACACAATTGATAGGCTATACAAGACGTGTGTATGGAGGACATTTGTCCGTACCTACGGACCCAAGCAAAGATGGTTACAACGGACCAGAAGGATACCGAAGAAACACTTTTGATCTAAGAAGACAACCGTCAGTTTTTGATTATGAAGGTATTATATATACAATTATATTATTAAAAATATTGTGCAATAAATGATGTAATGTTTAGATCCTTTTGAGAACCCAAAGCCGATAAACAGACGTATGTTGCGAAGCACACAAAGTGCTCCAGCTACAATGAAGCTATTCAGAGAAAAGTCGGCAACAGCATACAGGTCGAGCCCAGCACCTGGGCTTGTCAAACCAGCTGGTAAAAGAAAAGCAATGTCAGCCATGCCAACATTGACACCAGTTCCAGAGATATCTAATACACTCACGCCCGTACCAGAAATAGCTACAAATTAAAAGATTACTATCATATTTTTTAACAAGGAAAAGAGAATTATTAACAATATTTTATAGCTTTCGTTATTAATTTTTAATCCTATCAAAATTATTTTAGCAAAATTAAATTTGTTTTTTTGTTCCTCTTTATTTTGCGACACTTAATTTAAGTCGGTTGTCCGTCCCCAGCAGACACTTGCTTCTCATAATCTCCTTCATCTTCATCCATTAGTGATGCAAATCTGTTCTTCTGTTGAAAATCCTAAGGGCAATAAATAAAACTAATGATAATAACAAAAATAATACAATGTAATAATGATAATATTTGTTAATAGCAGTGCAAATAAAAAACACTTCCATACATAGCCCAAGGCATAATTGTCATAATAATTAACAGTAACAGTATAAGTACTGTACATCTACTCTTGGTAATTGGTATACATGTATGATGTACTACTGTAAGTGAGATCTATTTTGTACTGTAGGCCAAATAGACCTAAAACTCTTCTCTCTAAAATCTAAACACATTAAGGCTGCGTTTACACGGCAACGAAAATGATGCAATCCGTACAGTTTTGTGCCTGTTTTATGCTTCTGTTTACACAGAAACGAATGAAAACGTGATAGAATCTTGATAGGACTCTATGGAAACGAAAACGGTGTTCAAAGTGTATCGTTTTAAAACGATACGTTTTGCGTTGCTGTGTAAACGCAGCCTAACTAACAGGTTTCTCCAGTTCTTCATATTTCTTAGGTTGAGAAGGCTGAGATTTTTCTGGTCTTTCACTGCCACCACGTCCCCTACCTCGCCCCCTGCCCCGCCCTCTAACAGAAACCTCTCCTTCACGTACATCTACAATAAAATAATAATATGAATAGTCAATATTTAATAGTAGGCTAATAAAATTAAACTAACCTCTCTTATTTCCAAAGCCACGTCCTTTATTATCCTCCCTACGAGGTGGCCTATCAGTATCTTCTCTACGAGGTCTGTCGTTTTCAAATTTCCTGGTACGCCCCCCCGAATCGTCACTTCTTCTTGATTTTGGCCCGTCATACTTGCGAGGTTTATCCTCTGCCTTACTGGTCTCCTCGTTAGACTGAGGCTCATCAGAAACTTTAGCATCACTATCGCTTGTTCTTCTCTCATTGTCACCTTTAGTTTCTGCTTCTTCTCTAGCCAATCTTATTTTCTCTTCGATCTCGCTCTCTCTCTTACGTGTATCCACTGGTTTTGCTCCACCAAATATCGATACCTTTTTTGTTTCGCTTTGCCTTCTTTGCTCATCTTCTTTTGCCTTCAGTCTCTCTTCGACTTCTCGTTCCCTTTTGGCAGTGTCCACAGGTTTAGCTCCGCCAAATATCGTACCAGGGGATCTACTCTCCTGCTCGGTATCTATTGGCTTGGACCTCGGTTGTAGTATTATTTTCCTTCTCTCCTCGCGAACTGGCTCGGGACTCCGCCTATAATCTCCTCCTTCGTCCCTCCTGCTTCCATAATAGTCTCTTCCTCTATCACCACCTGGACCACGCCTACCTCCTCCTCCTCCTCCTTCTCTCCACGAGGAACCAAATCTACCACGATCATCTCTCTCGTATCGACGATCATCTCTATCATATCGACGGTCATCTCTATCTCTGTTATATCGTCGATCATCTCTATTATTGTACGAACGATCATCTCTGCCATATGGACGGTCATCTCTATCCCTGTCATGTCGTCGATCATCTCTGTTGTATGGACGATCGTCTCTGTTGTATGGACGATCGTCTCTGTTGTATGGACGATCGTCTCTGTTGTATGGACGATCATCTCTGTTGTATGGACGATCGTCTCTGTTGTATGGACGATTGTCTCTGTTGTATGGACGATCGTCTCTGTTGTATGGACGATCATCTCTGTATGGACGATCCTCTCCATCTCTGTTGTATGGACGATCATCTCTGTTATCTCGATGCTCTTCTCTAACTGTTTCCTTTTCCTGTGGCTCATTGTCATCTTGTTTTTCACCATCAACCAGTCTATCATTGTCAGGCAAATCTATATCATCGGTAGTTGTGGGTGGAGCTTCATTACTAGTGGGAGGAGTGTCTTCATTTGAAGGACTGTCAGTTTCCCGTGGGTAACGATTTCGTTCTGGGATAGGAGGAGAGTCCCTATCCTGGCCTTCTCTTCTTGGTGATTCGTCTCTATGTGGTGACCTTTGGTTTCTTGAGGGTGAGTACTCACGTCCAGGGGATAAGTCCCTTCTCCTAGGTGATTGGTATCTATCACGACCACCAAAATCATTACTCCTTCCACGAGGAGGAGAATGCCTGTCTGACCTGAAACCACCATGGGGAGAATATCGACCAGATCTGCCCCCACGGGGAGGAGAATATCGATCAAATCTGCCCCCACGAGAAGGGGAATATCGGCCTCCACGGGGAGGAGAATATCGATCCGATCTGCCCCCACGGGTAGGGGAATACCGGTCAGATCTGCCCCGAGGAGGAGAATATCTGCCCCCACGAGGGGGGGAATATCTACCGCCGCGTGGAGGAGAATACCTGTCTGATCTGTTTCTACGAGAGGGAGGGGAAGATGGTGGAGATTGAGCTCTTGGTCCACTCCTCCAATCACCGGCTGTGCGATCAGATTCATCATAACGGCGACGCCCCTCATAACCGCCCCCACCTCCTTCACCTTTTCCTTCAGCTACATCAATCTGCAATGGCCGATTTCTAACATTCTAATAATTCAATATATAATTAATAATAATTATTATTAGATAGTACATACCAGTCCAGTTAGAGACAGTGCTTCCATTAGGTCGGACAGGTTCTCAAATTCTGCATATCCAAAACCTTTCATGCGACCATCTTTATCTCTCACCAGACGTACTGATCCGGTCTATTGATCATTATAATTTATAAATCATTACCATACAAGATGATTATTGACAAGAGCAATATTTGGCAAATTTGTCAGTAGAAAATAATTAGCAAATTTAATACAACAATTATTGGTCACTTTGTGCCACATGTCATTGAGCATGCTCAGTCTGAAACAAAATGGTGGATTTTATATTGGCGATTACCCCATTGGCCAATTTTAATTCATTACCAATAGAGTATCTTGCACAATATTTTATATACACACACAACACAGAGGCAGGGTTACACACAAAAGTGTTAGCAGCCAAAAAGTACTCACTACCAAATACTACAATACAATACATACATGTATTAATAAGAAACAAAAGACACCAGATTCGAAGAGAAAGAGAGGAGACAGAGAGAGGGCAACTTACAGTCACTATTAATTTATTTCTTTCAAAGAATATTCTAATGTCATCTTCGTTAGCTTCGTACGACAAGTTTCCAAGGAATACGGTGAATGGTGGGTTCTTAGGTAGACGGGATGGGTCAATATTAGGGACTGTAGCTGCACGAGGAGCTGAAGGTAAAGTACTTAGATTAACACGTGGCTTAGGAGGACGATCATCAGGCCAATAGGTTGAATCTAACAATAAAAAAATCAACATTAATTTAACTCATTAATTACACTTATTATATTTACAGCAACAAAATTATTATTATTTATCACTATCTGTTAATAAACAAACCATCAACATCAAGATCAGCTGTTTCATCAGCCCAACTCTTCGTCCTAAAAGGTGCTGCCGGTGAAGAGGAGGGACTGTCAGCTAAAAACTCATTCAGTGACAATACTGTAGCTTTCTTTGCTTGGCTTTTACCCTTCCCTTTTTTCTTCTTGCCTCCTGCACAATAAAACAAGGAATTGCAGCTCTGGTTCTCTTCTCATACTTACCTGGCTCAGACATGACAATAGACTTATTAGACTATTATATTAATAATGGACTTGACACTTCTATTGAAATTAATTCAATGACCATGTGCAGCTAGTGGCGGACATTTAACGGTCACGTGATTATAAAATTCAATTGGGCGGGGCTTAACTAATATTCATCACGTGATGTTAAAATGGTGATCGTTTTCGCACGTGATTTTCACATGACTGCCCCTTGAGACAAAATGGCGGACAGAAAGGCAGAGATAGAGAGAAGAAAGAAACGCCTTGAGGAGCTGAGGCTAGCTAGGGATAGCAAAAAGAAAGAAGTAAAAGACAAAGAAGTTAGTTTGGAATTAAATTTCACCTTCAGGCCTAACATTTATTTAATAATTATTTATTATTAAGGCTTTAAACAAAGACCTAGTCTCCACGAGTGGCAGTCTTTCTGGAGTATCCAGTGAAAGAGAAACAGTTGATGAGCTTGTAGCAGAAATACTTGGACCATCAGTCAAAGCACCAGCAGCAGCAGCACCTACTGGATCAGGTAGTAGTAGTAATAGTAATAATAATTAATATTATTCTTTTTAGGTAAGTCAGATGTTTCTGGCCCTGGTAAGGATGCTGATGTTAAAAGGGTAGACGTTCCTGTAACAGCAGTTAAACAATCAAATAAAAGATCTGTTCATTTATCGATTGATCAATTACTACCTATTAATATTAAGCCAAAGGTATAAGTTTTATTATGCAGATGATTATTATTATTATTATTATTATTATTATTATTATTAGACTATAGAGGTATATGAGAAGCACACACAAACGGTGCTAGATGAAAGCAACGCACTCTCTCCGACTAACAACGAGTCGTTTGATATCGACACCTCCGTCTCTGTGACTCCCATTAAGGTACATGTAGCTCTAATGTACAATACTACAGAACCATTTATATTACGTAGGACCTTGATAAGGGTAAAGAGGAGAGAGGAGCTGAAGCAATGGAGGAGACAGGAAGCCTCCCTCTACCCCAGGGAAAGATTAATGATGAAAGTAGACAATTGATATTACAATCTGAGGAATTTGCGGCATTTATTGAGCGATCATCACTCGTGATGGAGAGGCTTCTAGCCGAAACATCAGATGTACTGTTTGATATATCAGCTGGGAATGAGGCAAAAGGAACAGGGTAAGCGTGTGTAGTACATGTACATGTAAAACCATTGTTTGTTGTATAGTGATGGCTTGTCCATTAATGTGTCAAAGAAGAGACAGTTTTTTGACGAGAGATGGACGAAAGGAAAGATTGTATCTTCGATAGCCTGGTCGCCACATGTATGTGTGTATTTTATACTTGTACTGTATTTATAATATAAACTCTTCTTTACCTATAGCACAGTGGTATGGTATTAGCATCGTATTACCAAGTTGATAGTAATGTCAGCTCTGATCCTGATGGAACCGTCCTCATGTGGGACCTTAAGTTTAAAAAGGACACTCCAGACTTCATATTCAATTGCTATGTGAGCAATAATACTCTACAATACATGATAATTTGAGTACATGTGCATGTGCATGTATATCTTCTTCTCTTTCCTATTACAGAGTCCAGTCATGTCAGTCACATTTAGTAAATTTCATCCTCATTACGTGATTGGTGGTACATACAGTGGTCAGATAGTCCTCTGGGATATACGGAGTGGCAAAAGGACTCCGGTCCAGCGCTCACTGCTGTCCAGTTCAGCTCACACTCACCCAATTTACTGCCTGGAACTGATTGGAAGTGAACATGCTCACAGTTTGATATCTGTCTCAACTGATGGCAAGCTATGCTCATGGAATATTGATAATTTATCACAACCACAAGTATGGATTTATTATTTGACATGCATTTACAAATGTATCATTATTTTACTGCTCTCACTCTCCCTCCTCCTTTTTTTCTTTTCTCTCTCTTCTCTCTCTCTCACTCTCCCTCCCTCTCTCGCTCTCTCATTAGGAGAGTATTGATTTGCAGAGTAGACACCCGAGGCCGGTTGCTGTCACGTCTCTTGATTTTCCTGTCGGTGAAGTTAATAAGTTTATTGTTGGAAGTGAAGAGGGTGTTGTATATCAGGGACAGCGTCATGGAAAGTAAGAGCATTTGTAATCAGGCCAAAGTCCCTGTACTATAGATACAGGAACTTTGGCCAAATTTTGCTAAAATGGTTAGGTGAGAATTCTTCCTTTTTATAATAATTTTCTGATACATATACATGTTCTTGCATCATATCTCAGCGAATAGTTTTTTTAGACAATGGGAGTTGGAACACATTATTATTATTATGGTCAGGCAATCATATTAAGCCAATAAAATAGAGACCCTAAAAATCACTGCACTTACACTTTAATGAATTTTTTAAATTACTCAAAAATTAGGCCAAAGACCATGTACCGGTATTTAGTCAAAATTGCTAGGAAGAATTCTCTTTTTTATTGTTTTTATGAGTATTACGATTATTTTTTAAAGTCTCTTTAAAGTTTTGTGAAAATTACCATCTGCTTATTAATGATAGGAAGCCTGGAGTTGTGGTCCAGTATGAAGGTCACTATGGCAACATATCCTCAGTCTCCTGTCACAAAGCTACTAATATTGATCAAGTAATTAATTAATTAATGGGTGGGGCTTACTATATAATAATAATAATTATTATTATTATTATTATCCTATTAGGCTGATTTTTCACATTTATTTTTAAGCTCATCAGTTGATTGGACTGTTAAACTTTGGAGCTTGAAATTATCCAATGAACAACAAGTTACTGTACGTTATTATTATTATTATTATTATTATTTTATTACTAATCATACATTTAGTCTAAGACTGCTACTCCATTGTGTTCGTTTGAGACAAACTCTGATTATGTGAATGATGTGAAGTGGTCCCCCATCCATCCTGCTCTCTTTGTATCAGTCAATGTTGAGGGAAAAATTGATTTCTGGAATCTCAATCATGACGTTGAAGTAATTAACATGTGGGCTTGGTTATAAATTTTAAGCCCCTCCCACTTATTAATTAGGTGCCTATATTAACCGAAGGCCTTGATATTGCCCTTAGTAAAGTTAGTTGGAGTCCCAATGGTTTGTTACTAGCTGTAGGAGATGTTGATGGTAATATACATATATATGAAGCTGGTGAAGTAAGTCAACAGAATGTATTAGGGAATTATGCTGTACATGTACATGTTACAATTGTTAAGGGGCTGATTTAGCATATCTTGCTTGCTGCTGAAAGCACTGTATAATGTAATACCATAAGCAACCACAGCATTTGAACCAATTCTATTTTTGCCTTATTTGGTGCATTGTGTTACTGTAAAGCAATTTTGGTTGCAGGGAAAAATACGCTTGTACATGTACATTACAGACAGCCTATAATATAGTACTTATTTTTTATCAGGCATTATGTGTACCACAATCTGACGATTGGACAAATCTACAGCAAACATTATATGAATTACAGCAAACATCGTCTGACGAAAATAATATATAATAAAAATCTTTTGTTGATTTTAATACAGTGTTTGTTGCACAATGAACAATATTATCATAATGATGCTTTTAGATATTATGGTTAGTTAATTATTATTATCATTAATTTAAACTATGTACATTGTTGCTAATAATAATAATAATTTAAACCAAAAAAGTAATATCAGTCGACTCAAAATTGTTTTTTAATGAAGTCCGTAACAAGTTGTACAAATGCTTCCCCTCCAGTTGAGAGACCGTGGTCTGCACCTTCAATATACTCCAGCTGCACTGAAGGGCTTGTGCTTTTCAAAACTTCAACCATTCGATCAGCAAAAGCTCTTTGTCCTTCTTTATCTGGTACATACTCGTCCTCACTGCTGTATACAATAAGTATAGGAACTGTGACAGGCTGTAGTATTGGGGCTAATTCTTCCTTTGTAAGATCAACGGAAAACATGTCATCTTTTGTTAGTCTACCGGCAAGACTTAGCAACCGAGAGGCAGTTATTGGAGCATCACAGTGTTTGTACGTTACGAAATATTCCGCTTTATTTTCACTCTTTAATTTCTCTGCTTCAGCTATCATGGCAGGACCATCTTCAGTGCTTAATATATCATCTCTGTCGCTGACTCCTCCTTGTAGTATGACCCCGTCGATCAATCGAGAGACTTCTCCATATCTGAGCAGGTACAGTATGTCCTGACATCCAGTTGAATGACCGCAGAGGATGATTTTATCAAACTTGTACTCTCTTTTTAAAAAATTTAAAATGTCCTGGATATCACTTTTATCTTGCTCCAAGTCCTGAAAGCCAAACTGATAGAAAGAGCTTGATAGGTTTAACTGGACCAGGGAGTAGTCAATGGAGAGTAGTGCAGCATTGAGAGATTTGGTATAGCACATTGACATCATCCCGTCTGTGAGTCCAGGGATTAGCACAACAGCATTGTTGCATACATTGGGAGCAGCAGTAGCATTGCTGGATGGTAGCACAGATACAAACGACAGTAGCTGTCCATTTACTCTATTCAAAACACCAGTTATGCCTGAAGACATCTTGAGGAAGGAAGGGGAGGGTCTACTCACTCTGAGCGAGCGCTTGCCTTCCGACCCATGCATGATAGCATGAAAGGGTTTTCCCATTCATGCAGATGAAGAAGAAAGTTAGACGTGAATATGTTAGGACATCAATATGGCCACCATATGAAGCAGCTAATGGTGGACTCCATCCATTTTACCACTTTCCTGAAGGCCAGTCTATCAATCGTAGTACTCAGTTCATCTTTTAATTCTCTCCAACATGCTTCGTGCAATAGAGTGCTCTTTTCAGCTCCTCAGGTTTGGTTGACATTTCCTTTCAGTTTGGAATGTCAGCCCTGCCCAAAATCTAATTAGTCTACACTGCTGCAGTGGTCAGTGCAGCCTACGGTAAGCTCCAGTCTACATAGTATATACATGATGGAGAGGCCAACTGAAGCAGTAGATGCAACCAATTCAGTACTTGTATTTCCTGGTAATATATCTTCTACTCCTCCAGCAATTATTTATGATGACTGCTGCATCTTCTGTGAATGTACCATTACAAGAAGAATATTTGTTTGTAGCTGAACAAGAGAGTAACTATAACAATGAACTATCTGTTTTATGTCTTAACATAATTTTTAGGCAATCATGTCTTCAAAACAAAAAAGTTCTTAAGTGATTTTTATTTTAGGCAACCATAATCCTAAAGTTCTATGTTTTAATTTTCGCGGCTTTGGGGCGTGCGCGTTGTAGAACTAGTTTCTATAGCAACAATAATGATTGAAAATGGCGGAGAAACTTTGGCAAGAAGAGACTTTGGAACAGAGATGTCCTTACGATGAGAAGCCAGTGTCTCCGAGAGGGGATAGTATGACGAGTAGTTTAGAGTGTGATCTCATGATAGAGTCGCTCCAAAAAGAGTTGGACATAGTTCGGGTAAGAGTTATTCAAAGAAAGTCACGTGATAATTTCCCGCCTTGTTATAGTTGGAGCTTGAAGCCATAGTCCTGCAACAGATACTATAAATACTGGAGCAGGAGCAGAAGGAGTGGAAAGGTGAGAGGAGATGCTTGCTGTAGGGAATACTAAGTTTTGCCAATTTTATTACAGACCTGGCCGTAATGCCACTGATGATGTCAAAGTGGCCCTGATCAACCCTGGAGCAGGGATAGTAAGAGCATGCAAAGGGATATATCATAATGCTTTGCTTATACTGTATAGCTAGAAATTTTGAAGTGTCAAAATTGGGCAAAGAAGTTTAGAGTTGAAAATTTCAGCTGCTACAGAATACCTTTGAAATTTGATGAATGCGGGACCTTGATTTGGTCAAATTTACCAAAATTTTGCTCCACCAA
>NW_003546838.1:53708-54953 GCF_000090795.2 Amphimedon queenslandica
GTGTGTAATGTGGAATTACACATACTCATGCAATGATGCAAGCTACATTACCATTAGCCGCCCACACTTCCTGTCCTTAATACATGTACAGTGTAGCCTCTTTATTAAGGACAACATTGGGTTCACACTACCTGTCCTGAATACATGTACAGTGTAGCCTCTTTATTAAGGACACCATTGGGCCCACACTACCTGTCCTTAATACATGTACAGTGTAGCCTCTTTATTAAGGACACCATTGGACCCACACTACCTGTCCTTAATACATGTACAGTGTAGCCTCTTTATTAAGGACACCATTGGGCCCACACTACCTGTCCTTAATACATGTACAGTGTAGCCTCTTTATTAAGGACACCATTGGGCCCACACTACCTGTCCTGAATACATGTACAGTGTAGCCTCTTTATTAAGGACACCATTGGGCCCACACTACCTGTCCTTATACATGTACAGTGTAGCCTCTTTATTAAGGACACCATTGGACCCACACTACCTGTCCTTAATACATGTACAGTGTAGCCTCTTTATTAAGGACACCATTGGGCCCACACTACCTGTCCTTAATACATGTACAGTGTAGCCTCTTTATTAAGGACACCATTGGGCCCACACTACCTGTCCTTAATACATGTACAGTGTAGCCTCTTTATTAAGGACACCATTGGACCCACACTACCTGTCCTGAATACATGTACAGTGTAGCCTCTTTATTAAGGACACCATTGGACCCACACTACCTGTCCTTAATACATGTACAGTGTAGCCTCTTTATTAAGGGCACCATTGGACCCACGCTACCTGTCCTTAATACATGTACAGTGTAGCCTCTTTATTAAGGACACCATTAAGCCCACACTACCTGTCCTTAATACATGTACAGTGTAGCCTCTTTATTAAGGACACCATTAAGCCCACACTACCTGTCCTTAATACATGTACAGTGTAGCCTCTTTATTAAGGACACCATTGGGCCCACACTACCTGTCCTTAATACATGTACAGTGTAGCCTCTTTATTAAGGGCACCATTGGACCCACACTACCTGTCCTGAATACAGAGGTGTCCTCATTTCAGAGGTACTTTTGTATGTACATATATTTTATATAGGCTATGTCGTTACCTCCTAAACCAGTTAGGACAAGATCCAATTTGTCATTTTTGCCACGGCTACCTAATGTGTATAAGAGCTCCTTCTATAAGGTATTACATTATATGATGATTGTACCTACTTGTACTTCTATT
>NW_003546839.1:0-1668 GCF_000090795.2 Amphimedon queenslandica
ACTTGTAGTATGATACGTGGGCGGATCAAAGGCGCCACCAGTGCTATAACTTCCAATAAGCGGCGTATTAACTGCATGGTAGGAAAATGTAGCACTGTGTGGAATATATAGTACTGCACAGTATAATATGTATGTGCTTTCCTGTTAACCACAAACTTTGATAGAGGCAAATCACAGCCTCAGTTACATACACTAGACATGTAACAATAATAATAGTGATAAATGAGATGGTCTTGCGCTGGCCACCTGCATGACTTTTGAAATTTCATTTGATCCGCCCACGCACCACTACAAACAAATCAAAGCACTGTTGATTTGTAGATTATGGAAATTATTGCACTCAGGACAGTCTCGATGAAAATGTAGAACTCGGCTTTGCCTCGTGCTACATTTTCTTCTCAACCGCCCCTTGTACAATAATTTCCGTAACCTACTCTCAACAGTACTTTAATTAATACATAATGTAATACATACTAAGAGTAATTGAAGTTTCTTTCAGTTGTTGTATATTCATTAATGATATCTTTTCCTGTAACTGTTCTATCTCCTTTTCTCTTTCAATTGATGTTTTCTCTACTCCAATTAACGTTTCTTCTATTCCTAGTCATTAATACAAATCATTAATTGGTTGCTATTTTTAAAATAATAATTATCAATAATTTGTGTATCATTTAATTGCATGTAAGAAGGACCAGTATTAGTATTGAGTATATACAATCATCCTCCTACTATAACAAATTAATGTACAACCAATAATGATACTCTAAACACAGCTGTACTCTATTCTCATTATATAGTATTAAGTATGTCTGTATATATACCTGTTTTGCTTTGAAGAGATGATCGTAAATGATCTATTTCCGTTTGCACTGCTTTTGTCATCTTCTTTTTACTCTCTTCCTTCTCAGACTCTAAATAATAAAAATGAACCAATTAAATTATTAGCAACAGCAATTTTTCAAATCATTGACAGATGGTATAGCAGAAGGTATTGCTGCTTTAATGAGAGGAACAATATTGTGAATATCAGGATAAAATATGACAGTCTCTACTACATTATATAGTGTAATGACATTAAATTGGGTATAATTAATGTTACAGGCTAACCTTGTGGAGTAGCATCAGTATTGGTAGCTACTTGAGTCTCACTACTACTATCTTGTAATTGTCCAGATCCTGTATTTATTATAATAGTCAATGTATATATGTTATATTATATCATTACTTGAAGATGTTGAAGTATTTACTTGTTGACAAGATGGTGGCATCACTGTTACTGCTGAAGGAAATGACTTTCCTATTGTATTAGAATATAAATAAGTTAAGTGTATTTATAAAACTCTTCATTTACCATATTCCATTATTATATCACTAGCTAAAGACACTGCTTCCTGTGATTTCATTAAAATGCTTGTCAGAGTACATAACTTGCTATGATCTTCAGCTACACCACTTAATATTAGTAACATTGGATCTCCTACCAATGAACAACCGCAACTCTTCACTTCTGTTAATGTATCCTTAGATATCAATCCCTCTGTATGTAAGAGATCAACTGATTCCTCAGTAAGAACAACTTGAGCTAGTCTATCAATATAACACTGCAATATCTCACTAACAGGATCTGCCACTAATAAAATAATGAAATAAATGCTGCAAAATGATAAT
>NW_003546839.1:2687-4018 GCF_000090795.2 Amphimedon queenslandica
AAAGAAAGCGAGGAAGAAAGGGCGAAATCACGCAATCACAGACCAGCAAATTCCAAAGCAAGGCGTGGCTGCCGAGCCACGCCTATGGCATAGATAATATACTATATTATCTATGCCTATGGCCTAGCCATATAGCTCACAGCATGCTGAGGTAGGGAAAGAGTGGTGTATGGTATGAATGCACCATTCCAACATTAATGATACATACTAAGTAATTGACAATGCATCTTCTATTATTAAAATACATGCAACTTGTATCTCAAAGTTAAATTTTACAACTCATCCTCTTCTAATATTCTTCAGCTAGATACTTCTCTTTCTTCTTCTCCATTGTCTCTTTCTCTTTCACTTGCTACAGCTCTTCCGCTTCCTCTTCCTCCTCCTCTCTCATTCCTCATGCTTCTAACAATAGACAACAAGTGATCCACTGAACTCTGCAATCCCTTCACTTCCTCAGATAATGGTTTGATCTGATACTTTACATCAGTTACAGTTGCCTTCATATATAAAAGAATAATAACAGAAAGAAATAGAATATTGCTTACTAAAGGTTCAGTTACAAGTCTCTTTTCAATTAAAGAGCCAATAAACTTCTTCCAGACACTTGACTTGTTTGGATATATCTTTTGCTCTTGTCCAATGATGATTAGATTCTGTCTCAGTTTTTCTAAGAAATCTTCAACAACATTTGATGCATGTATTTTCCTAAAAATGCTCAGTGCATTTCTTAATAAAGATCTTAGAAATTCTTCCATTGGCAGTATAAACTCAACCTATTATAATAAGTAACATATTATATACCATGAAGTTTTTGCCAGAAAAAAAATTTGCGAATCCTGCAATTCTAAAACTTCATGACATAAATTTTTGCAAATAGCTTGCAAACTGACTGCACCATGTGGTAAAGAATTTTGCAATTTAAATTTTTCAACAGAGGCAAAAATGGCAAAATTCACAAAAATTTTTTGTCACATAAATTTCATGGTATATGGTACAATTACTACACAGTAGATACATTGGTCCATATACCTTTAGTATTAATCTATATGTATCAGCTGATTTTTGTATTTCTTGAGTGTCACCAACAGCTAAACTAGTCTATACAAAATTAGATGGTCAGTGAATGGACAATATATACTGCATACCAATAGATTAAGGAAGAGAATTGGCATTAGAACCACAAACACAACCAACAATGCAAATGTAACTACTGGATACTGTACATCAGTGGAATTCATTTTGTCATCCTGCAGCAACAATATATCAATGTTGTATTCTCCCATTGTCATTATTATTGTTTTAAGAAGTGTCCTCCATGGAGTGATAAATGG
>NW_003546839.1:4895-6684 GCF_000090795.2 Amphimedon queenslandica
TAAACAACATAAGAACATGTATATGCATCAGATAAAAATATAAAAAATGGAGAATTCTCTCCTTTTCAATTTTGACAAAATTTGACCAATGACCATAGTAGGGACTTTGGTCCAATTTTCGAACAGCTTTAAAAATTTATAAAAATCCAAATTTGATTGAAATATTTAATACAACGTAAACAGAATCAAGCATCAGAATTAATCAATAATCCTCACCTGTGTCCTTCCTCTACAGCAATATCAAGAGGATTAAGACCATCCTGATCAGCTACAGTGGCATCAGCATCATACTCCAGCAATACTTTAACTACTTGAACATGACCTTCCTCACATGCAATGAAAAGTGGAGTACGCTAAACAACAACAACAACAACAACAACAATAATAATAATAATGATAATAATAATAATGTCTGGTTTATTATACATCTATCAGTTAGACTACCTATGAAGTGGGACCTTAGCTATAATACTGTACTTTATTGGGTGAGATATAAAATGGCCCTCTCTTATGAGTGTGTGGTTTTCATTCTAAGTGGAGAGGATTGAAATTTGAAGATGGTGGTGGACTTATTAATTCTCACTTTCACTGGCTACATTGATATTATTTTAACTATTTCTCAAACTGTTCTACCTTAACTACACTAAATGTATTATACAGTTTAATTTTCCTTCCTTTTTTTATTTTAACTTTTTTTGCCCTGTTTCAATTATTAATAATAATAATAGTAATAATACTAACAACAATAAATAATAAATACTACTCATGCTTCTTACTTTACAAGAATCAGTGTCATTAATGAATGAAGCACGGTCATGATCCAGTAGTACTTTAACAACTTGTGAATGTCCTTTCTTGCTGGCAATATGAAGTGCTGTATCCTATAGAATAACAATAATAAAAATAAAAATAATAACAATTAAAAAAAAAAATAATAATAATAATATTTTTACATGCACATAATTATTATAATAGCAAAATATAACAAGTACATACATTACTATTAATTAAAAAGACAACAACAACAACAACAATAATAATAAATAAATAAATATAAATAATTGCTATGCTTCTTACACCATCAGTATCTGTGTGACTAACATCAGCATTGTGTTCCAGGAGTAGTTTAACTACTTGAACGTGTCCTTCTTTACAAGCGAGAAGAAGTGAAGTAGACTGCATAATAAATAAATAAATTAATTAATAAATAAAATAAAAATGGCAAAATAACAAGTAATAATGATTACTATGTCTCTTTTTCTATCAGCATCAGAGTGATAGACAGCACACTCCATTCGAGAGTCAGTATCATCATCATCCAGTGGAATTCCTTCAAGCAATACTTTCACGACATTCACAATACCAAATTTAGCAGCAATTTGTAACATGGTCATGTCAATGTTTGCCAATAAACTTTGCATCTGGTAAGGAGAGCCTTTCTCATCATCAGTAGAACCTCTTTTAAATATATTTGGATCAGCTCCATGCTTTAGTAGGATATTAGCAACTTTAGTGTGATTCCATTCATAAGCAATACGAAGTGGTGCCTTGCCTCCATCTCCTACTGATACATCAAACATTCTCTTTCTATCTTCATCAGAACACAATGACAATAAAGTGCTGACAATTTTATCACGACCATAAAAGCAAGCCAAACAAAGTGGAGTTCCTCCATTGTTGGTCACTTTAAAGAAATCACCTTTATTTTTAATCAAAAGATCAACAATTTCTTCATTATCCTGCATACAAGCAGCATGTAGTGGTGTACGACCTTCATTATCTGCTTCAT
>NW_003546839.1:7476-12279 GCF_000090795.2 Amphimedon queenslandica
TACATGTATAAGGAAACCAGTCCTTCATTATTTACAAATGCATTAGCTACTAGCTCTCTGATGAATGAAGACTGAGACTAAAGGCTAAAAGCATAATAATAATTATAATTTTAACAATAATAATAATAATGATGATGATGATGATGATGATGATGATGATGATAATTATTATTAATGTTATATCACTTACCAGCACCATCTTTAAGCAAATCATGCATCTTTTCGATATCATATGAGTATTTAAAAAATTCACTTTCAGATTCTTGAGAAAGATCACTGCAACTACCATCATTTGAATCATCAGGAACTGACTATGTGAGAAAGAAAATTATATTCACACTTATCAACTTCAATATTCATTATGTGTAAAATAGTGTGAGTTATATATTTTACACTTGATGATTGGTTAATTAGTCTACCCATACATAATATACCAAAGAATATAAATACTTAACTAAACCAAAAACAGTTTCCAATTGCTCTAGATCTAATCAAATTTGCTATCTAGTCTAAGGCAGGAAATGACTGTTTACATAAACACCAATGATACATGATATGGATCATATATACATGATATGGATCATATATCCATGTACAGCATGCAACCTGGCAGGTTGTAAATTGAATTCCTGTGGTCAGAAGTATGTGCATCATACTTTATGAATGACACAGCAAACTTTGAAAGCAGAGGTCTTAACTACTGATCAATACAGCAAATGATTAGATGTAGATGTAGTAGGAGAATAGAAACAGATTGGTTTAATCACTAGTAGTACTTCAACCATTAAACTGAGTAAACTAGAGTCTGTTTTCATTCAGTTTGTACTGTGAATCTATTATTCTATACAAAAGCCAATTGACTAAAGTACATACTATTATTAGTAGTAAAAATTATTAGAACAGCTAATGTAGCTCTATGCTTCTGTTTTAGCATACTTGCTGTGGAGAAGTATCACTTATGCTGATCAATGCTCGTCTTTCCATCTCCTTGCTTTGAATATCCTCCAGTTCAATAGTTGATATGGTCACTTCCCCGGAATCAACCATCTCCTAGACTGCTATGAGCACTACACAGCACACAGTGTCAGCTCAATCTTAGTCTCGCTGCCAGCTAGACTACAACTCCCTTGAACTCTTTCTCTACTGCTTTATTGAGCACCGCCTACCAACTTCCTTTCAAGCACGTGAAAACATGTGGTCTGAACCAGGAGTTCAGAATCATGGCTGAAGAAGACATGATGTTTTCAAATTTTGCCATAGCTTTAAAAATTTCAAATGTGCCTCTTTGGGAAAGCTTTTTAAGTGTTGGCTCAATTGCCTAAGTATGCAAGGTTAGTGAAGGCTGGTGCCAAGGGCAAGCCAATTAAGGCTATGATAAACTTAGCCAATAACACCTCTACCAAATTGGATTTAATACACGATCTAAGATATACAGACACCAGTTAATGATGGCATGGTATGCATGTGCACACATCATAACATTTAGATCTATTTTAGTAAAACAAATTCAATGCAGCATCATTTCTTTGCTGTAAACTCTGACCTGCAGCTATGAACTGTGTGACCTTTGAACAGTATAACTATTGCAACATTAACATTGTACTTTACATTTAGATGAACTATTAGCTCTGATACTTGAATTGTTACAATAATTTATATAAAGTTTACAATACTTGAGTTGGGTATTTCAAACCTCTATAAAAACTGGCAAAGGAACAAGTGGCCCATCTCAAACCAGCCAAGTACAAATTTTCAACAAATTTGAGATTTGAAATCAATATAATATTAAATTTGAGAAACATATCAAGAAAAAAACAATAATTAATAATAATGATAATAATAATAATTACAGTTATTTCAATAAAATTCGTTAAATTAATAAAGAGGGAAGTGATGAAATTAATGATAATTCTCATGACGTCATTATGATGTAATATCGTACAAAAACACGCCCACATAAGTGAACATGATCAGAAAGATTAGGAGAGAGAGAGAGAGAGCGTATCGCAGCAAACGTTTGATCGTGTGGTCGGATTGTTACAATAACTAAATGAGATTGTGTGGGTTCCTCTGCCAGTGAATGGCATTGAGAAGTTCATTGATGTGTGGTGCAGAGGGACTGATCCTGACTGAACTGTCTGGGAACTCCATGACATAGTATAACTACAAAAAGAGAAGTAGCATTGGTTAGAATTATCAAAAGTACAATTGCAATTATTAAACTCTCTCTCCTTCCATCCCTTTGCCAGCCTCCATTAACAGTCAACATATTAGCTTCTCTCCCTCTCTCCCTCCCTCTCCCTCCCTCCCCCTCCCTCCCTCTCTCTCTCCCTTACCTAAATCCTTCCGTTAATGAACAGTTCCCAGTGCTGATATCAGTACTGAATCTCACCGTTCTAACTCCATTAGATGATGATTGAGTGCTGGTGCTAGATGCACTGGTAGAGTTTGATAGGCTTGCATTGCCCCTTAATATCACAGGACAACATATTCTATCAACTAAAAGGGAGAGAGAGAGAGAGAGAAATGAAAGTGTGATAGGGACAAAAAACAAAGTGAATTACATTAAAGTGTATCGTAAATTGAATAGGAACATAAGTATCTGGATGCATAAGTACATATATGTACATGCATGTACATCAATGCGTATAATGATTACTTGTTAAAGTACCAATGTATAGGAACAACTAATTATTATTATTATTTTAGTTCAATAGCTGAAGTATCTACCGTTGTATGTACTGATTTTAGGCTTCTTGATACCATAATAGTGCGAAATTTTCGAGGGCTATACATTTTGTGGTTTTTTGAAGAATTGCAAAAATTACTTCCAAGAAAATCAATATTATTAGGGCACAAGATGGCAGACGGTATAAATTTGCAAAAATAAATCTACAAAATAGATTTTAAGGCAAATTTGCAAAATTTAGAGCCCTCAAAAATTTTGCAAAAAAAAAAAATTAAAAAAAATTTAAAAGACCCTATGCTAGTCTGCTGGATTAGCTCTACAATGACTTACTTGGTTGAACAGTGAATACTGATACAATGGAGTATGTGTAGCCATATTGATCATGAGCCTCTAATCTGAATGTATAATAACCAGGAGAGAGTGCTGAGGTACTGAATGTATATGAACCATTACCTGGAGAAGAGAGGGAGGGAGAAAGAGGAGAATTGAGAAGAGAAGGACACATAATAAGATCAAGTAAAGTTTGTTTTTCATAAATGGGCGTTAACTCAAAAAATTGAAGTCGGAATCAGCTCAAACTTTCTACACAACATAAGGAGATCAATACATATCAGAAAATGCAATAGAAAATTGGGGTGATTTTTGAGCCATTTTTTGGAAAAAACCATGGGCTATAGCCTTGGGTATTTTTCCAAATTTTGGCGTTTTTTAAAAATGGTCGTAACTTGGAAAATTGAAGTCGGAATTAGCTCAAACTTTCTACACAGCATAAGGACATCAATATGTATCAGAAAATGCAATAAAAATTTGGAGTGATTTTTGAGCCATTTTTTGGAAAAAACCATGGGCTATTATAGCCTTGGATATTTTTCCAAATTTTGGCATTTTTTTAAAATGGTCGTAACTTGGAAAATTTAAATTGGAATCAGCTCAAACTTTCTACACAGCATAAGGACATCAATAAGCATCAAAAAGTGATGGTTTGTGTGCCTATGCCCATTAATCATTATCAATATTAATCCTCAGTGATGACTTACATTGGTGAGATGGTAGGTTGGCTATTGAACAGTTAGTGGTAGCTTCTCTATTGCAATCAATACTAACAGCAACAGTGTATGGAGCACTGCCTTGAGATAAGTTTAGATTACAATGAAGAACAGTTGAAGCTGTACAATAAAAAAAGAAAAACAAAAAATTAAAAGATTGCACACACAAAACTTTTATTACATTTTTTGTAAATTTTATGGCCTAACACACAATGCCAATATATAAAGCTATTGCTATAAAAAAATTATCTACGAGACTTTGTTCACAAAATGAGGTGTGCATTGAACAAGCTAATAATAATTAAAAAATAACAAAATTAACCTTCAATCTACATAGCAGCTTTAGAAGCAAGGGATTCACAACCCAATGGGGCAATAGTAGATGCTTAAAGCAATACACTCCACAGAGAAAAATTTCAAAGGACATATACATGTACATATACATGTATGTGTAATGTACATTTTATAAATTTGCCTAAAAATCTATTCTGCAAGTTTCATTTCCACAAATATACATTGTATATCTAATGCTATTATTAAATTCATTTTCACAGATTTTACATGTACATGTATCTCGATTCAAAAATTGTCCCAAAATTCACCACCATTACTGTACAATGAAATCCCTGAATGTACACATTTATTTCTTGACTAGTGTTTGTTCCTAAGGTATTTCTTAATTGCATTCTTTCAGTGAAATGTGGAGCAAAACAAAGTGTGAACACTTGTAACATACAGTGGAGCAATGAGCATTGATTGATAAAGAGCGACTGTGTATAGCCTCAGGCAATAGTAGAGCATTAATTTAAAATAATAAAAATAATAATAAATAAATAATATGTACATGTAATAGTTGATAAGTAGATGATATTGTTCTAATTCTTTTAATTATATTTATTTTATTTACGTATTTCTGGAGCTGATTCTAAAAAGAAGTCGTACTCCTCAGTAATTGATAAACTTTTTGGTTGATGATAGCATTTGACATTGAGGGTGTGGCTACCATTACCAATGACATTAGGATCAGCACGATACTCATTGAAACCTGTAGGAGTAGGAGAGAGGGAG
>NW_003546839.1:12372-32527 GCF_000090795.2 Amphimedon queenslandica
GAGAGAGAGAGAGAGACTGATTAGTACAATGAACATTAAGTGTACACAGGAAAAAGAGAGCCATTAGTACTTTTGATCATGTAGTCACATAAATATATTAATTTTTTGTTATATTTGGGTTGATATGCTCAAAAAATTCAACATGAGAATGCTATTTTACTTTTTCTTCAAAACTAGAGCAAAGCACAATATGTGAACAATTTAAGGACAAATTAACACGAAGTCCCTTTAAATGTGAAAATAAAAAAAACGGAGATTTAAAAATAGGATCAGAGATTGAGCAAGAAGAGAGAGAGGAAGAGAGATAGAGAAACTAACATCTTTCTCTTGTAATCTCGGGGGACCATCTACAAGAACAGGTTACATTCATAACCCAGGAAGGTCTGAATGGAATAATAAGTGTACCATATTGATCAACAGTACTGGGGAGGAACTGGATCCTGAACGGAACTAGAGGGAGGGAGAGAGAGAGAGAGGAAGGGAGTATAAAAATAACAAGTGATTAACACAAATTACATAATGACTATCATATTGTTCTGATATAAAAAGGGAAGCGACTATGAATGTACATGTACATGTACATGTATAAATTTTGAAAATTCAACTCAATGCATTTACATGGTAAAATACCTATTTTATTCATAATATTATTATACAGTACTTAAATGCACATTTCTTGCATTTTATCATCTAACATGTATTAGGCTGTCTTTTATGTCTTTAGTACAAGTATACACTATTAGTATAGTCATGTACTGTAACTTAAATGTATAATATACAAATGTACATGCACAGCTATCAACGGATTAAAAATTATTTGGAAATATCGTCACGGTTCATAATAATAAAAAAAGATGATATATTATGAGAGATCAATAGAGAAAAGGACAAGAGGTTTGCTTGCATGTGACTGAGGCAGTACATCGTGTCCATTGACACGAGTCAATGAGACACAGCATTGATAATTAACGTGTGAGCAAGTCCTGATACAAGATATTATATAATAACTGGACTGGAACACACACACACACACCAGTACATGTATATACTTAATGAGAGATGGTACTGGTAGTTATTAGTTAAGTGGAAAGATATAGTCTCTCTTAATGGACACTCTCTATAGCGTACACCTCCATTTAACGGACAGGACCTAGTGTACCAATTACATTCCTTACTGTATAAAATAACTTATAAAAATGTCCATTATATGGAGGTTACATCCAGTTACATAGAAGCTGGTATATCAACACTGATGTGTACAAAAGTACAACAAACAATTGTGTAGTTAATACTAACATACTAACAGGTACAAATTAAGTTATGAGAGAAAAAAATTGAGAAAAAACAGAAGATTTTTTTTAATGATGTACATGCACATATGAGAGGAAACAAGATGATAATTGGCAAGGAAAAAAGTGAAGGATGAAAAATATGTTTGAAATTAAAGTTAAAGGATTCTGCATACACACAAATACATACCTGACATGGATATAAAGAGGCAATAGAATAAGAAATAAAGAGATGCTCAACAAATAACACAAAGCATAAACAAACAAAGCTAATCGTAATTATTATGGTCTAAGTTCCCCACCCAATATAGGCTCAGTCCACACCACATCATAATGAATCACAGTGTCACACTAAAAGCTAAAACAGTCTATGGCCCCTTTGATCCTTCAATTACGTACAAACTGTTGTGTCAAGCCTCTCTCATCACTGCATGAGCTGTCTAGCATGAGTATATACACAGATATATATACAATGATAATGGTAGGTAGGTTATGAACAATATTTATATCTGGTTTGTAAGTCAACAAGTAAAGAAACAATTAGACACTAGGATATAGTAATGGAGTGAGAGAAATCTAGTTTGGAATGAGCTCATTGTATCTTAATATGGGACCTGCTAACACAATGACGTATTATTATTATTATAAAAAACAGAGAGAGAGAGAGAGTGAGTGAGAGTGAAGGTCACGTAGAAATGAGACGTTTAATAAAATATGATTATGTACATGTATATTTTTAGAATTATTTGCAATACAGCAAATTGCAATAATAATTACATTACTACAATTAATAATTAATATAAACTCTCTCCTTCCTAATCATAATTGGCCCCTTCCTTTTAGCAGAGACACAAAATAAACTAATACTAAGTAAGATGCACATGTACATGTACATGTATGTGTGTAGCAATCACTGTAACAATAATAAATGTGATTACGTAATACTTTATTAAATGAAAATTCATCTTGTAACTATATTGAAGCTTTCAAATAATTAATCATAAAATTATACTTGTACATGTACGTTTACATGTACATGTACACGCATAAATTTAAAGCATAACAGCATACAGATATATGAATCCTTCAAATACAATGAGGTGGGAAGATGCGACCATTACATGTAACATGTTAAGATCACATGAGCCACTAGTGCCCACTAGGGAACCATCATTTAGATACTGCATATGCCCACACTGTTAGAAGTGTGACCATCAACAATACACCAGAACTGATAATATCAGCTGAGAGGTTCATGTAATCAACCACTTGATTGATAAACACTTATAAGAGACACAATTTACACTATACACACAAATGAGGGCATTACATGTATACAAACTTAATGCATGATTCCTTGTTTTTAATGTACAGACTAGCTTCTATATAATGGACACTTTGGGTCAAGAAAGTGTCTCTGTTATACAGAGGTGTCCTTTATGTGGAAGTTATTTTATACAGTAAGGAATGTAATTGGTACACTAGGTGCTGTCCATTAAATGGAGGTGTACGCTATAGAGAGTGTCCATTAAGAGAGGCTATACTGTATGCATGTCAATTAATGTACATGTACATTTACTCTTTCTTTTCTCTCTTTCTCTCTCACCTTCTGTAATTTCAAATTGAACTAGCTTTGCTGTTTCTACTCCACTCGATGTCCTTCCAATTATCATCACAGTATGGATCCCCTGAGATAGATTGTGGAGTAAGAGTGGACTAAGAGCTGAGAGAGAGGGGGGAGGGAAAGAAAGGGGGAAGGGAGGGAGAGGGGGAGGGAGAGAGGGGGGAGGAGGGAGGGAGAGGGAGAGGGAGAGAGAGGGAGAAAGAGAGAAGGTAGAATGAGAAAGAAAAAAGAATTTAATGATTAAAATTTAAAGACAGTAGTCTGACCCCACCACCAGGCTCTACAAATAATAAGGAATCATTCACCATAGCTAACAATAGGATGACCCAATATCCATCAGCTGAACTATGTAACATAAAAAAACTCCCAACACAATTACATGTACATGTATATACACATATACATTTTATATTATTTTGAGGCTCCATCTGTTAGATGAGAAAGAGGAGGCACTAGATAGCAAATGAATTAGGCAGACACTTAAAGCTACATAGCATGAAGCCGGTTTGTGTACATAGAGACAAGAAATACCCAGTACGATAGGAAGGCTATATCTTATTATGATAATATTCCATTAATAAGCTATGTTTATTTGTAAAGGTAGTATTAGTCAGATCTTGAAGACATGTGTCTTGATATGTTTCTAGGACAGGACTAGGGCAGATATTAGTCTATTGATATAGTAGTGATGGAGACAGGCTACATGTAGAAATACTACCAGCTAATGCAATAATGAAGGCTCTACATTGCTAAGAAGAGAAAGGATTACCAATGACCAAGCAGATACCCACCACTAACTACCATGTTATATTAGGATTACAGTATAAAATGACACTAACTATTACTTGTAGTGTGCTCTTACTGTATTGAAGGATGTGGTTGCTTGAATTGAAGTGAAGATACCTATAAGACAAGTCCGTGTTGCTTGATAGGGTAATATTAACGTAATTGTCATGTTGATCAGGATAGACTACAGTAGCTGTAGCATTAAGGACTATATGGGAGAAAGATAGAGAAAGAGGGGGGAAAGGGAGAGAGAAGAATTTATGTAAATAAAGATATGATAAAGAGAAAAGATAATTTGAGATTGAACTAATATTGTACTATGTACATGTACATACATACCTGCCAAACTTTGGTCATTGGACAAACACTAAAGAAGAGATTGAGAGAGAAAGAGATAAAATAAAACAAAATTGTATCAAGGAAGGAAGAAATTAAAGAAATACACATACATGTACATTAATTGCACTCTCCCATCTCACCTTCTTATCGTTATTATTAATGCAGTTCCTACACATCCTTTGGTTCCTTGCTCTCTTACATTGGCCAGTCCCATTAATGCAACTACACTCCAGACACTCCCTCTTATCCCTTAAGCTCCACCCACTAAAAACGGCCGAGGCAAGACTTGACACGAGATTAACATTAGCGTCCTTGGCAGCATCTAGCGACCAAACCCCGCCCCCAATGCTAAGCGATAAATCGATGTAAGACGAAAGCGTATTTCCATGAGATGATGTGATTTTGACGGGGGCTTTTAGGATTTTGTAACCACGATCACTAGCATTGAAAACGGTGTACGAATAATTATAGAATCCAAGAGGGATCACGCTCTGGTTGCTAGGATACAGCGAGAAGTTTGTCACGACGTCTAATGAGGCACCACTCCGACCAATCAGATCGCTCAGAAGAGGAAGCGTGAGGTCGTGGTTTTGAGCTAGTACGGTTCGCCCAGTGTCAGCCCCAAGTATGAATGCTTTCTTTACTGAAGGGGAATTTCGAAAAGGAGCATTATCTAATGCAAATTTAAGAGCATCAAAGCCGTCTCCTATGAACCCATTTTTCTTGACTTCTCTCCGAGCCTGGACTATATCGGAAATAAAAAATGAAGAGTTCCATAGCAACCGTGGTTGAATATCGAGGCCACGCCCACCAAACTGGACAATGCTAAAACGATTCCGATTGGTTGCATTGGAGCCGATTCCTTCTGCCTTGAGGTGGTTGTCGATTTTCTCTGCTAGTATCTGAATCCATCGCTGAGGCATTGTTCTTGAGTTTGATATGACGAAGCAGATGTCCATGGAATCAATTGGAGGAGAGAAAGGAGAAGGAGAGAGGGAGAGATGAGGATACTCTGATGAACTAGGAGGAATATGTATACCAGAACTGGTTGTACAACCTAGGAGGGAAGAGAGGGAGAGAGAGAGGGAGGGAGAGAGGGAGGGAGAGAGGGAGGGAGAGAGAGAGGGAGGGAGAAAGAGAGAGGGAGAGAGAGAGAAAGAGAGAGGGAAGGAGAGACAGAGAGAAAGAGAAAACATATTCAATGTACATTGGTAGCACAGCTCATAATATTAATCCATGCTGTATTATTAAGATTCTAATACACCAGTAGCAAAGTATACAGATAGGAGAGGATAAGTAAACAATGTGGTCTCATTTATCCTTTCACAATATGAGAGAGATAAAGAGCCAAGTAATAATAATAACAATAATACAGATAAAATTAATGTACAAGTACTAAAGACCCATTGACAGCCATTAAGAAACAGCACAATAATGATAATGCGTAATAATGTTAGTTTGAATGTATGGAGCCTCTATTGTGCATACAGGCAATAGCACACAGTGCTAATAAATGTATTAGTAGGATATCATATTATTGTATTGCATGAGTGTGGTAGCTGGGTTGGAGAGGGAATGTGTGTTTGTTTCTTGGACTGTGTGTGAGGGAATCGAGAAAAGGTATTTCAGTATCAATCATGTGCTAAAAGACTAACCAATGACACGGTATGCTGCACTTGAGGATTAATAAAAATAATCAAATTTATTGAAATATTAGTATCTTTTTAAAAATCTCTCTACTTTACCTGTTGCTTCTGCTGATCTCTTTGCAATTTTAATAGTTCTATTAGTACCTTTAAATAAAGAAAACAAGGAGATAAAACCAACACATTATCAGTCAAATTTAACAAAAATAATCACTACAACTTCTGTGGACAGCAAAAACTCAAAAACCTGCATGCGTATTTATATCAGTTTTACACTCACTTGGTATCTCATTGGAGCTAGTATGGGCCCTTCCTATGCTGGAGGCAAGGATACAAGATGAAGAGAGAAGAATTGACAAGAGCAATGTGGCACAGAGCCTCATCTTAAGTGCTGCAGTCTATGCTGTAAGGTAGGCTGGAGTACAGTGAATTAGCTCGTTAGTAAAACTCGCGGATGGAGAAAAAAGTGAGCGAAGTTGCAGTTGTTCTTTTGTGAAGAGTATGAAATGAGGAGAGAGAGATTGGTCTTGACTGTCTCGAGATTGAACTGTGAGATCTAGCAAGCGCCAAAAAACTGTTTTTATACACACAGGCGCAGAGCAGGCCATCCAGCCACACCTATAAACCCAGTTTACATAGTGCATTATGCCAGTGTTTTGATGTTGATTGCTATTATCATTACCGCCTTGCTATTATTATTCTGATTAATTTTAGAAATGAAAGAAAGAGAAATACATCGGCACTTCCAATAAATAATGTCAGTATAATAATCATGAATTAGCTGGATACATGAAAAGACAATGAATGATAATAGACACTACTGTAGTAGACACACGCAAGAAATGGAGAGAGAAAGAAAGGCAAGTTTCTAGACAGAGAAAGAAGTCCTACATCAATGCGCTATTTTAATTATAACTTTCTTGCTTTAGTTCATCATTCTGACTATGATTAATTTGCTAGTGTATAATTATAGTCATTTTAGAAAACGAAAGAATACAAAACACTAATAAACACAAACACATTCAGACAATAAATAGAGAGAGCAGCACGTACAAGTACAATCAATAGCAACACAAGAATACCCACAATAGAGTAATACTAAAATTACACACATACACAAATACATGCACACATACACAATCACATAAAGAGAGTTAGAGACTATAATATATATTCTCTATCGTCTTCTCTCCTCTCATTATTATTATATAATACATAGATGATCATAATAAAATTATTGTTAAATAATAAAACTTTGTGAGATTTCTATTTCTTTATCATGGACTCGTTGGCTTTTATTATTCTTGCCCGAATCCTTCAGTTTCTTCAATGGCAAACAAAAGCTTCTCCTTGAGCTGGTCATAACTTTTATATGGAGGAAGATCTAATCTATTGAAACTGTAGGGAAGAGGGAGGGAGAGAGAGAGGGGGGTAGAAATTAAAATGAGAATAAGTGGAAAAGAAAGCTACTTTAAAAGGAAGAGTTGCTGCAGTCCAGTTAAGGAGCACGTAAATAAATTTTATTTTAATTTTAAAAATCATCAAAATTACATGCCATATGATAACAATACCACCTCAGAAAGGCAATACCAAAATCAACTTAAGTATATCAAGTATCAACTGTACATGTACATGCATAAAGCATACACATGTACATGTACAAGTACATGTATGCATAGATGATACTTAATTGGTATGTGACAGTGTGACTCAAGACTAAATGTACTGGCTGTGTTTATACTCACCAGGTATGGCTCCTAGGCAGCCAGGTTTCTTTACCAACTCTATCAATGCAAAACTTTTGAGGACCATTGCTTCCTGCAATAAAAGGAGTATTATTATCATTAAAGTAAAGAAAAAAGAGAGAGAAAGAAAGGACATTAAAGAATGAAAAGAATTAAAAACAATATTGATAATCAGTACACAGTGTATATGTGTGTATTGTTACAGACCCATTAGTTCCACGAATCCACCAACTGGGAGACGACAAGTACCAGTGACAAACTGGAGGAGCCTAACCCTCTTCTCATTATCCATCTCTCTAACAGTCTGAAGGGAGAGGGGGAGAGAGGGGGAGGAAGGGAGAGAGAGAGAGAGGGAGGGTGAGAGAGAGAGAGGGGGAGAGAGGGAGAGAGAGAGAGAGATGAAGATAAAAGTGAGCAGACAAATTTAAAAAAACAGAAAGGGAACAATGACATGATTAAATTAAATCACTACCAAAAATTAATTTCCAACTTGTACATGTACGACCATCACCTATTTTTAAAAATACACGTACACATACACAAAGCACAAACGAAAAAAATATACCAAAACTTAAAAGTGACACAACTCTGATTAATACACGAGAGCGTGACCAACACACTCTTTAATACGATGTTATACAACAAGTCATAAATATGGAACTATATTTGATGAAAAACATGTACATGTAGAAAAATACATTTACGTGTTGGAAAACAAAGGAGAGGAGCTGAAACAACAATTACAAAAGAAATCACATCTGAAAAATGTACGAAAATGCATATATGTACATGTACATGTACACAAGACAAAAAATGTGCAAATTACATGTACGATGACAATTGCTAAAAATAGCGTGATTCTCACACCCTAGGATATAATAAATATAAATGTTGTGCAACAAGTTGTAAATATGGAACTAAATGTAAAATAACAGAATCAGATTTATAAAATATTTCTTATCGTATTGGAAAAGTGCATGTACATATTGAAACCTAATATCATTGAAGCAATTAAAATGTAAGCCACACCTAATTTAAAGGATGAACAAACACGTATATTTACAGTGGACATGCATAACATATTTGTGGAAAGGTTCATTTCGCAATGGCAACTTACATGTAATTTAATTTTAAAATATTTCCTGAGTAAGCAAAATCCAAAGATACAAAAATGTATACATACATGTACACAATACATGTACCTTAATCAACACCTCATACATGTACATGTACTACATGTAAAAGATACATGTATATGTATACAAGTGTACATGTACATGTACACGTGTTATTACATTCATTTTCTATTTACACTGCAAATGAGGTGTGACAAATTAAATCCACAACCAATTCCTCCTTTGTAAATATAAAAATACACAATTACGTGTCCATGTAAATATGTACATGTACACGTACGCATGTACACGTAATCAGGATCTAAATCAAAAGTAATCATTAATCATTTTCAACATCCAGGTACAATAATAACTTTTAATAACCATATCTGACTCCGCCCGATGATGCAATGATGATGCAATCGCTTCGCGGGAGCTCTCCCAGAACAATATAGGGACATGCATTAATTAGAAAATAAAACAGGAAAACGACTAGTACTACATGTACATGTACGGTATAATAGAAACTTGATATCAGCATACAAAGAGATGTACTACATGTAAATACAAATGTACATGTACATGTACATGTACATGTACATGTACATGTACATGTATGTTAGCTCAATTATAAATGTTATATGAGCATAATTATATACTATGAAATAGTATATAATAGTATACAATCATAATGTACATTACAGACATAGTTTGCACGCAATGTAGTCATGTACATGTACATGTACATGTACATGTACATGTACATGTACATGTATGTGCGTACATGTACATGTTTACATGTATACTCTAATTGAGAAATCCAGCTTTTCTTAATTTGGTTGTTCTCTTATAAAAAACAGTCATTTCCTTATGCAACAAAAAACACTTCTAAAAACAATGTACATTGTACATGTACATGTAATGTACATGTACATTATATCAGCGTACAAAGAGATGTACTACATGTAAATACATGTACATGTACATGTATGTTAGCTCAATTATAAATGTTATATGATCATAACTATATACTATGAAATAGTCTATCAATCATGATGTACATTACAGGCATAGCTTGCACGCAATGTAGTCATGTACATGTACATGTGCATGTACGTGCACATGCATTCTAATTGAGATATCCAGTTTTTCTTAATTTGGTTGTTCTCTTACGAAAAAACAGTCATTTCCTTATGCCGCAAAAAAAAACATTTCTAAATACAATGCACATGTACATTGTATGTACATACATGCACATGTATATAATTAACAATGACATGTACAGCTAGTGGGGAGAACTCATTCCCAAGTAGAAGTGAATGACAGTATGAGGAGACACATAATTATTAATCAGTTTTCCAACAATAGAATTTAAAGTTGGTCCCATTGTTATATAGTTTACACAAGCACAAAAGTGTTAACCACAGTTTCATGCAACCCACGATAGCCTTTTACAAATACCTGAGTATAAAAGCACTTGGGTTAATATGAGGTCAAGCATTCAACTGTAGCAATTTCTTTTTTTAATAAAATTTTTGTAAGGGTCATTCTGGCCCTGCAGTATCAACTTTAATAGAATTTCAGCAAAAACTTCATTACACAAGAATAGATGCATACATGGTAAGCAGAAATCATCAATAATACATGTATTTGCATGTCCATCAATAGTTATACAGAGAGTATTACAGTAGATGAATATTAATGGAAGATGTACAGTATTAATGTACATCATCCACATGTACATGATTAACGGATGAGGTGTACAGTTACTGGGCAGAAAATGAGACTCATTTCCAAGTAGAAGTGAATGATAGTACGAGACACATTATTAATAATGAGCTTTCCAACAATAGGATTTCTGCAAAAACTTCATTACACAAGAAGAGATGCATACATAGAATGTACGAATCATCAATAATACATGTACATGTATTTGAATGTACATGTACATGTACGTTCTGTCAATAGTTAATAAGTTATACAGTTAGTATCAGATGAATATTAATGTGCAAGTGATAGGGAAAACACTGAATAGACCCAAAAAGGCTAACGATAATAATTATCATTAACATCATACACCAACAACACACAATTAAGAATACATGTACATGTAATTAAGAATACATGTACATGCATTGGAAGACAAAGGCTCTTATCACATTACCAGACCAGGAAGGCACCCAAAATGGGAAGGATACATAGAAATGATGATTGGAATGATCCAATCTCTGCCATTATCCTACAAACTGACAGTGACATTAACACTGGCTTCAGTTTAAATGAAGTGACTGGAGATTATTATGATTGCATAATAAGAATGAGGAAGCATTTATAGGGGGTCCTGTTAGGGGTGAAATTACAGGCTATACCAACAAGGGTCTGGCTACACCAACAAGGGGTCTGAGACACAATGTAAATCATGTAAATTTATCTGTAAATATAATGTACATGTACTAAGTATTGCAAACTATCAAGTCAATACAATTCAGGCACTATAAAATTTGAGACACTATGTACATGTACACATACTACAGTGTAAGTTATAATAATTATTTTGGTGTAAGAAAGTGTCTCTGTTATACAGAGGTGTCCTTTATGTGGAGGTTACTTTATACAGTAAGGAATGTAATTGGTACACTAGGTGCTGTCCATTAAATGGAGGCCTACGCTATAGAGAGTGTCCATTAAGAGAGGCTATATTCAATAAAGATACGACAGTGGATTATCAACAATACAATCCATAGCGATAACAATTGATGATTAAACACTGCCGAGGATAAATAAATAAGAAAAATTGAAGTTAAAGTATGTTAATTGGTACGAACACCTCCCTTGCTAGCTCAAACTTGGACCTTAATTTTATTCGTAATTCCTATAACTTGATTATACATGTGTAGCTGGTCACAAGGTTTTGACTGGTAAAACGGCAAACAATTGCTTAGCACAAAGTGATCAAATAATCACAACGATTCATCAGAATTAATTACAAATGTACAGTCAAACCTCTCTTAAGGTGGGTTCTCAATATGACGCATTGTTTTTCACGCACTAGCGTCATGACCAGAAGTGCTGTATAAACCAACGGGAGTGTGCGTCAATGCGTCAGAATAGAAATGTTTTTTAATCTGACACATTGATGCATACTCTCATTGGTTTATACAGCACTTCTGGTCGTGATGGACGTGCATGCGTCATATTGAGAACCCACCTTAAGAAGGACACCTGTGGGCCAGCCATCACTGTCCTTTATACGGAGGTGTCCTTAAATCGGAGGTTATCCCATGCTAATCAGACCAGAAAATCTGCCATTTTCTTGATGCGCGTTAATTAGAAAATCCGTTGTGTGGGGCCGTGTCCGTCTGTTGGAGGTTAATTTGTACACATGTAGATGTGTGGGGACAGTAAATCTCGTCCGTTATACAGAATAGAGAGGTTCCGCTATACAGAGGCTCTTTTATACACTACCCAATGGCCTTATGGCCGGACAAGAGCAACTGTACGTTATAGAGATGTGTCCGCTAATTGGGGGTTCATTTTAGAGAAGTTTGACTGTATATCACAAGATTCACTGCCATTCAAAAATGAATATTTTGTCACTGTGTGTCATGTACCGTAGATCAGAAAGTAGTGTGGTAGACAATTTTTGAGTTTTAAAATTGTGCTGTGATTTAATTTTTACTACATAAGACTGTGTCATGTATTATTAAATGTGGCATGTAATTATATGGGTAATTTAATTTTTTTGCGAAATTCTAATCCAGTAAAATTAAAATCACAGTAAAAATTTCCAGATAGACGGTATATTATACAGTACATACTACATTATCATGTATATGTACATGTATTATAATAAAATTTTTGGAGATCAAATCAAATAAAAATGGCACACTTGAGGACCGCTAAGCTAAATACATGTACATGTATGTAATGCAGCAATCTGATTGGTCAATTGCAAATACATGTATGTATGGTAGAATTAATAATGTATAATCATTAGATTTTACTTATATTCAAAAATAAACATGTCACTGTGTGTCATGTATATGTATAATAATTAAATTTCGGGAGTTCAATTAAAAATAGAATATTTAAAGACAACTAAGCTAAATACGAGGGACCAAAAATCTACTAAACTCCCTCTAGATCTAAGAGTGATCATTTCTTTAATATTTGAATGACTTACTTGCCAGAACCATTGTATTTGTTTGGTTCCTCTGGTATAGTTCCGATATATTGTGTTCCTCTCCCACTCATTGACATCAATCTCCTGCATACCACACAACATGAGCTGGGGAGAGAGAGAGAGGGAGGGGCAATTAAATAAGAATCATATTAAGAATTAAGACTCATGTATACATGTAATACAGTACATTTGCAATTGTACATGTATTTCAGGGTTTCCTGCAGAGTTTAGCATAATGCTTAATTGCTTAGTTTTTGTGAGTAGATTTTAAAGTTGCACAAAAATCAGGCCAAAGCCACTTGTACATGTACTATAGTACAAGGTCTTTTGGCCAAATTTTGCCAAAAATGAAAAGGAAAGATTCTCCCCTTTTGACATTTTTTTCTTATGCATAAACAGGCTCTTATGTTGTGTAGAAATTTTGAACTGATTCCGATTAAAATTGGATTTCTTATGAAGTTTTGAAGTTGCTTCAAAATCGAGCCACAGAACCTGAACTACATGCACATACATTTTGCTTCATTATTAGCTACAGTACATGTACATGTACATGGTCAATAATTATTTTTAACAATCCAACAATTAATTTAATTACACGTCTAATTAAATTTATTATTATTATTATTTACTTCCAATTCTCTTTCATCAAATATGCTGATCCATTCAATAGGGACCACCTCCTCAAATCCCTCCATGAAGGATTTCGTTTGGTCCTTCACGCCTCTAGAGAACCGCCACTGAAGCACCAAACTATAATAATGATAATAAGAGGAAGGAACATGTAGATCATGATACTTTCATAAATATATTTTTATTATTTTTTGCTGTAATGTTCAATTGCCACTCGTGGCCATAAATTCAAAACCAGCACCAATTGTTATAATGTACTGTACATGTACATGTACATGTATAGCTACAGCACATTCAATGTACATATACATGCATAAAAATACAGAGTGGAAGGTGTGGCTTACTCAATATATTCATGTTTGTTCTCATCAGTGACCAGTTTATCAGCTCCTCCCTCAACTAGTTCATGACTGTTGACCACACCCAGTACATCATAATCTTGAGCAAAATACATCTCTAAACCACACTCCTCTATATTGTTATCCCTAATGGAGGGAGGGAGGGAGAGAGAGGGAGAGGGAGGGAGAGAGAGAGAGGGAGAGGGAGGGAGAGAGAGGGAGAGGGAGGGAGAGAGGGAGGGAGAGAGAGAGAAACAAGGAGAAAGGACATTAAAGATTGAAAAGATACAATTAAAAACAATATTGGTAATCTTTTATGGTCATTCAAAATACCAAGAACAACCTATTCTCACTTTTAACCAATATCAGTCTTACACTGCTGCTATAGTGTACACAATCAGAACTAATGCCCTGTAGTGTACAATTAGAACTAGTTTACATCAATGCTACAAGGCAGTTTAGCTTAATGTGGTGAAGGATTAACCAAATCAAAGGGGAGATTGTTTACCATCAAACAATACAATATCTAAAACTATTATATTCAATTCTATATACTTTGTATGTGTATAATATACCAAGAAAGATAACAATCTTTAAATGATATGTACACAATTACTGAAATATCTGCTTGAGGTGAAGCTAACAGAAATATAAGTAGTTAAGTACATGTGTACAAGAGCCATTATGCCAAAGAATTAAATATTAAACTTTAAAATTTAATATTAAATAATTAAATATTTAGTGCTTAAGCTACTGACTATTGTAACGTACATGTACATACCACCTTTTTATAGTACATGCATGTATAATAAATTTGATAGTTTTTAAAACTATTGTATTTCCAGACTCACCTAATCCAGACAAGTGAATTGTAGAATTCAGGATCAATGTGTTCCAAATCTTTGAGTGAGAGCTTCTTGTGTAGGAGTTGCTTATAGAAGGCCATACTGAAACCATTGTCTATGAACTTACCATGATATAGTGCCTGAAGGAGAGAGAGAGGGGGGGGGGAGAGAGAGAGAGAGAGAGAGAAATATCACACAAAAAGCACTATACTAGTATACACATGTAGTTACTTCTGCAATTATCAAAAAATTTTAAGGCTAAAAAAGAAATTTTTTTGTGCACTAAAAATTCCTAAAAATTAACCATAGTACCACACCCACAAAAAAAATCAAAACCCCGCCCCTCAAGTTACCATGGCAACAATGCGACCAATGAAACGGAAGTATTGAAGATGTTCGGGATTAACGCCAGAAGCTGGGTTGATCTGTAGCTGATAATTCTTGTCACCGACATATTCAAATAGACAATACATTGGGTTTAACATTTGATGGGAAAGATGGAAGAACCATTCTCTGGCCACGCCCCCGTAATCAAGCCCCTCCTCCCCACGAAACATGATGTAGAGTCGCCGCCTTAAGTCTTGAGACTGAAACCTCATCACCTGAAAATAATAATAATAATAATAATAATAATAATAATAATAATAATAAGAGTACATAATACTAAACTAAAAGTACCATAATTACTGTACATCACTATATGGACTATTGACATTTAAAATGCGGACAACTCAAGAAATTGAAGTCGGAATCAGCTCAAACTTTCTACACAGCATAAGGACATCAATATGTATCAAAAAATGTAATAAAAATTTGGGGTGATTTCGGAGCCATTTTTCGGAAAAAACCATGGGCTATAGCCTTGGGTATTTTTCAAAAATTGGCCTTTTTCTTAAAATGGCCGTAACTTGAATATATTAAGTCGGAATCTGCTCAAACTTTCTACATAGCATAAGAACATCAATATGTATCAGAAAATGTAATAAAAATTTGGGGTGATTTCGGAGCCATTTTTCAGAAAAAACCATGGGCTATACCTTGGGTATTATAATACATTCATTATTATCATCATTAATATTATTATTAATATTATTATTTACTTGTTGGAATGAGTCTTCAAAGATTGTGTCACGAGAGCAGTGGATCTTAATGTGCTGAGGCAATGCATTGTTCTATAATAATAAATAAATAAAATCAAAAATTACATGCACATGTACATGTACAATTACTCAATATAAGTAATAATTTAATTCATAATACAAGCATTAATATGCACATCCATATATGTACATGTACACGTACATGCAGTCAATCACATACATGTACATGTATTATCATAATTAATTATTATCATACACAGGTGTACATGTACATGTATTTCCCTTATTACATCATTATCATGTGTACATGTATCAGATATGGAAAGTGACAGAAAATATCGATTAAGATAAGACTGAGCTTGAGTGTCATTACATAAGAATAGGAAGGAAGAGAAACAACATGTGACACATAAGGAGAGCCATGTGACATACCATATGCCATTAAATGACTACATATACATGTATACAGTCAAACCTGCTATTGTGGACACTCTAAAATAAGGACACCTCTATAATGAGGACAGGTAGTATCAGTCCCAATACAATAGTAACGTGTATTAATGAACCTCTGAAATAAGGACACCTCTTTAATAAGGACAGTTTTATTGGATCCCAAGGTGTCTGGAATAGACAGGTTTGACTGTACATGTACATATATAAGAATAATGTACACGAAGAGATTATTAAAGATAACAGATACATGTACATGTACGTGGTTACTAAACAATGAAAGAAATACACAGCAAGAATAAGATTATATAGTTTCGCTTGTGGTGAGCACTAATTAGAATAACAAATACGAATTTAAAATAGTAAAAATGATCATGAAGCACTCTTTGCCTTATTTTCACGTTATTTCTGCATGAGGGGAAGGAAGGTAGAGGGTCCTTGAGTCATTCATGGTTGGGGTCAAGCACTTCTGATTTGCTCATTTAATAACATTAAACTTAAACATAACTTTATTATACATTATTTTTGGCTTAAGCTACAAGTACAAGCACTTTTGTATTGTTTCAAATACATGTACTTTAAAAGGCTTGAAGTTGATGAGTGCCAGCTGTGTTTTCAATATACTTTATCATTTGTTTATAGACTTATCAGTTTTGGCATTCGTTTTTCTTTTGTTCTGATTTGATATGCCTTTTCTTGTGTTTCAGTGTAAACGAGACCCTTATCGGACTAAAAATATATCCGTTTTACTTTAAAATATATCCGTTTTACTTTAAAATATATCCGTTTTACTTTAAAACGTAGTCGTGTAAACCAGGCCTCAGTTATTTGTGCTTAAGCTATAAACTAAAACTTAAAACAACACCAACCCTGCATGGTGTCAGTACATTATAGAGTGAAAGAAAGATGAAGATGATTGAGAGAGAGAGAAAAGTTCAAAGGAGTTATAACAAAATGTGAACAAAAAGAAAACAATTAAAACAAGAATGCCTACATACGCCTTTCAACAACAAAGAGAAATGGAAAATCAAAACTTGTACACGTACATGTGTATGTTAACATTAAAATTTTTCATAGTCATACAGAAATTTAAATGCAATATGCACGTGCATGTACATGTACATGTACTTACCGAGCACAATGTTCTAAAGTGACCGACTTTCCATTTAAAGCTCCTCTCGTACTGCATGGCCACACCGTACTGACCAATGGGACCACCTCCTTTACCATCATCACTGTATCATTAAAAAAAGAAAAATAATGCATAATTCTAAAAATACATTGCACATGTAATTAAATTAATGAAGAAAAGGTAGTTATATGCATGTACATCTGTTAAGCTCCAAATTTTTATGACCAAATCTAAAATCACAAAATACTATACAAGTCTCTTGCATGTGTTAGTCGATTTACAAAAAACATACATGTACATGTACATCTACGCTTGCGTAAAATTTTTTTGTGTTAGACTTTTGACAAATTTAAAAAGAATTCCAAACCGCAAAAAAGCAGTATTTACAACACATGCCGTATATCCTTAAATAAAAGCCAGATGCAAATAAACGCCGGGTAGCAATAAAATTGAACTATAAATACGCAAATCTAGTTATGAAATAACTCAGATGCTTTGTAGGTACTTCCTTAAGTTCCTGAAGTCATGCATAAGGACACGGGTTCGAATCCCGCTCTGGGCCTAAGTTTATTTTTTCAGTTTTTTTGAGGTCCAAATACCATTTTAGGAAATAGACGCCCGGGCTTTTATTTAAGGAAATACGGTACATTAAACCCTCCCTCTCTCTCTCCCTTCCCCTCTTACGCTGATTTTCTCGGGTCTTGAAAGGTAGTAGTTCTTGAGTTGTGATCCACGAAATACTTCACATTCTGCTCAGTGAACCTCATCTCCCATCCCAGTGGTAGAGGGAGCTGGTCCGTCATTGAGAGTCTGGGGTCCTCCCATTGGGTGGTCTTACTCTTGTGATTGACAAAATATACACGACCATTGGGTAGGAGCCTCTTTTCTGGAATATAATAATATACAAGAGATTACTAATAGTACACTAGCTGGATTAGATCACATGGAAATATACAAGAGATTACTAATAGTATACTAGCTCGATTAGATCACTTGGAAATATACAAGAGATTTCTAATAGTGGACTAGCTGAAATAAATATGTTGCACTAAAATATACAAGAGAATACCAATAGCACACTGATACATTGTAGATCACAAATAGCTAGTATACAGAAATATCCTGGAGTATGCTGATATACATTTATTATATAAAATAGGAAAAGCAGACGTACATGTACATGTACGGTGTACATGTACATGTACAATACATGTAAAAAAATTCAATCACAAGTACATGTACATGTAATTTTTTTTCAAAAATTATTCAACAGTATAACCCTTATTAATATCCCAAAAATGACACTAATAATATCCTAATAATATCCTAATAGTATACTGACTCACCCCAGTTATCAGGTAGTGGTGCAATGGCATTGTTCTTGGGGGGAGGGGCAGCAGTGGATGCTGAGTCAGCAGTACTGCCGGCATCAGGAGGACGAGAGGTACCCAGCAAGAACCGCTGGGAGTGCTGCTGACTCCTTTCCTGTACAATAGATACAATGTATAAATATTATGCACAGTATATATACATGTAGTATACATAATGTATAATATATTTAAAAAACAAATGTACATAGTACACACTGGCGGATACAGAAAAATTAAAAGGGGGATTCCATTTGACTTAAGTAGGCGTGGCTCATTAATTCTAATTATAATTTGGATGTGGCTCATCGATTTTAATTAATAAAATGGAGGAAAAGTGCTTCAAACTGGCTGAAAAGATACTGCAAAAAGACAACTTCTTCTGTCAAAGGGGGATGAACCCATGGAATCCCCCTAGATCTGGTACATGTACATGTACATGTATAGTATACATGTATAGTATGTAGTAGTATACCTTACTCTAAACATTAATGTCACAGTGCATGTACATGTACATGTATTATACGGTACATGTACATGTAATTCCAAAATTTGCACATAATTAGTACATGTACATCATTTAGTAGGAATCTATAAGAGTGTTAAATTTGGCAATTTGACTCAATCAATCCATTACAAAGACGTTTGGTGATTAAATTGGGAAGAATTTTGACCTTGAGCATGCTGCTAGTAGCCTGGTAGGGACTTAAAATTTAGTGAAAGGATTTAAATTCACCAAAAACTTGGCTCTATCAAATTATGTGCATGTACAGTACATACTACATAGAGTACTCCATTACATGTACATACATGTACATTCATACTACGTGTACATAGAGTACTCTATTACTTGTACAGTAGAAGGCGAAAAAAAGGATAAGTAGCAACAGTAGTACGCAGGTAGTGCGTAGGTAGTAATTTACTTCGTTACTCTTCGCTGCGCTACCCTCAGGAAGTACTGCGGTACTGCCCAGTCACATGTTCTGTAGTAGCAAGCGCTCACGCACTCTAGAGGCTCTCAAATGACTTGTGGATGCTTCTCTTGGCTGTCTGTGCTCTCCAAGTTCATCTCTATTGCTGCTCTTTGCTGTTAGAAGGCTGTTTAGGAGGCTTTTCGCCCGATTCACCGTAGAGCTACTGTCCTGCTTCTGACAACGTGCACTACTACCACTGGTGGGTTTGCGCATGCGCAACAAAAGAGTAGCGAACTACCTACGCAAAAGTAGAGTAGCTACTTATCTTTTTTTTCACACTGTACTGTACATACATGTACACACTACATAGAGTACTCCATTACTTGTAGATTAGCTGTAGTCCTCTCCTGCCATTGCTGATAGTTCCTCAGTGACTCTACTGTCGGTTTCTGCCAGGTTGTGGTCCGAGTGTTGTGATCAACAAAATAGACACGTCCCCTGGGGTCGGTCCTCCTCTCCCAGCCGGCAGGGAGGGGCTCTGGTCTCTCCCAACTGGTCGTACGACTGTTGTGATCTACGTAATAGGAACGACCCTGGGCATCCCTTCTCTCTTCCCACCTGAGGGAGAGAGAGAGGGAGGGAGGGAGAGGGA
>NW_003546839.1:32537-33629 GCF_000090795.2 Amphimedon queenslandica
GAGAGAGAGAGAGAGAGAGAGGGAGGGAGGGAGGGAGAGAGGAAGGGAAGGAGGGAGGGAGGGAGGGAGAGAGAGAAATGGAGAATAATAACTTGTAAGATAGAAGAACATACGTTAGGTGTACAATTAGGGAGAATGCCATCAAAGAGGGTGAAAATGAGAAATGAGGAAACAGAATTAGTAAAATATTTTTGACTATTACATGTACATTTAATTATCATTTCATATTAATTACTTACCCTCTTGGTAGTGGAGGAGGGTTGCCTCTGTTAGCAGCTGCAGCAGCTAAATAAAATATAAAAATAACATCAAATAAATAATACTATACAAAATATGTATTTATGCAAATGTTCAAAGGAATTAAATTACACAGCGGTGAGCTTTACATATACCGTATAGTGGGAAATTTTAAAGGGACTAAAATTTGGTTGACGAATTTTAATTTGGCAAATTTTGTGGCCACATGCCATTGAGCATGTGTATAATGGCTCAAAATGGTGGATTTTATTTTGGTGAATGGCTATCAAAATGCCAAATTCACCAAATTTCATCTCCTCCAAAATTTCCCGCTATACGGTACATGTAGAATAAAATTGCTGACCTGGCATTGAGCTGGTGGGTGGAGCTGGTTGTGGTGGTTGCTGTAGCCCCGATGGATGGAGAGAGGGAGTTTGAAAAGGTCGAATAGGAGGAGGAGGAGCCTGACCCGCCCCTCTTGGATCAGGAGTGGGTGTGGTCAATACAGACACCGGTGGAGTGGCTTGAGGAGAAGGACGCCGGTCTACCGGTTGAGGGGAGGGACCCTGGTTTACTGGTTGGGACGGCTCTGGTCCACCGGGCGAGGTTTGCCGCGAAATCTGAGGACTAGGAGTGACATTCAACAGAGGCTCAGATAAAGGGGGCGGGGCTGAAGCAACAGGTGCTATTGGAGATTCAGTACGATTGGGCGTGGCTGTTGTGGATGTGGTCTCGTCGTTAGGCGCTGGCGAACTATTGTTAGGCGTGTTGCTTGATTGTTGTACGTGTAAATCGTTTAGTTCAATGGTGAGGGTACCAACCACTTGTGAGCCTTTCTCCTTGCGTAATGTGAGG
>NW_003546839.1:33730-54928 GCF_000090795.2 Amphimedon queenslandica
ACACACACACACACACACACACACACACACACACACACACACACACACACACACACACACACACACACACACACACACACTCACTCACTTCCTCCCTCTCCCTCTCCTTACCATATCCCTGATGTTCTCTGATGATTGGTCCAAGGTCCAATGAGACTTGTCCTAATACTGAACTAAACAATCCTTGATTGTGAATTATAAATAATAATTTACTAGACGGAGTAACTAAACTGATAGAGAAAAGGAGAGGAGAAGAAAAAGAGTTAGAGAAAAGGGAGAGAGAGATGATAAAAGAGGTACTGTACTTCTAAAAAAATTAAGTGTATTAGATGTACGTGTACATATACAGTGTAGATTGAAAACATGTAGAAAATTTAACGAATCAGCAAATTAAAGTGCAAGTACACGTGTATAATATAATTATTGTGAGCAATTAAAATTTTCCAATATTTTCAATAAAATTAAGGGGGTTGCTTTCAATATCTTACGCTGTGAATTCTTCGTCCCATTCCGGAGTGCTTGTCTTCTTGCATACATCAGTCTTAAGGTTACCGTGTTTCTGACCATCAACTATCACTTCACAGAATGTATTACGAGCTAGAGAGGGAGAGAGGGGGAGGGAGAGAGAGGGAGAGAGAGGGAGAGAGGGAGAGGGAGAGAGAGAGGGAGAGAGAGAGAGGAGGAAGAGAGAGAGGAAGAGGGGGACCTTTTATTCAAAGTATAAAGGGTACAATTTTGCTTCTACACAATTCACACACACATCATGCATCCTCATATCAAAGGTCAAGTAAATCATGAGTTTGTGTGTGTTTTTTTGAATGAAGTTTATGGTCTTCATTTTCATCATATGCCATTGTTGTTCTCTCCTTTCTACTCCCCCCTCACTCTCCCTCTCTATCTTTCCATTTCACTTACCAAATATTTTCCCATTTTCTTGAAGATTTGCTTTAACAACTTTAAAGAGAGAGAGAGAGGGGGGGGGGAGAGAGAGAGAGTAGCAAAAAAGAGCAAAGACAAAAGACAGAAAGAAAAGTGTAAATACTTTCATACTATTACTGAATACGTTCCACATACTTCTTAAATTCATTTGCGAGAAAGACGGAGTAGCATATTGACTGATGGAAGGAGGAAAGAAGTGGGCGTCACAATACATCAATAAAATGAAAACAAAACTCATAAAAATGCAAATACAAATATGTACATGGATCACAAACATTCTTAACTACAAACCCATTTGTATCATGTGATACAGGAACTGTGTACATGTACATGCATACTCTCCACACTTTAGTTCCCTTAACTGTCCTTCACTACCTGCCCCTCCCCTATAACACACATGGCCTCCCATCAAATCGAGCATCAAGTGCCCACAATCAAGTATATACTTCTACTTGAAATTGTTCGAAATGATTATGCCGAGCTAATTAGAACTCACCTCGGGCTCTGGGCCATTATACCAGCCACAGAGAGACGGAGGGGGCGTAAAAGAAGGGCCCTAAAGTGCTCCTAGTGACTCGGAAATACGATAAAGGTTTTCCAGAGAATGACCTGTTTTCTCTGCCTCACTGACAAGTATACGGAATTGTACGGAGGAATTACAAGGTCAGTATATCCCCTTACGTCATAAAGGCGTGGTATTATTTAAAACCACGCCTTCGCACTAATCTAATTTAACGTTGCAGGGTAATCTAAATTAACGTTTGGCGGGAAAAATTATTACTTTCTTTTTAGAAAAACTAAGAAGAAAATAATAATCAGAAGAAAATAATAATCAGAAGAAAATGCCTCGAACCAGGAGAGCTGCGAGAAAGAAAAAGAATGAAAATGCGTCAGAGAAGGCGAGCGAAATAGCAGAAGTGACGCCTAAAAACCTACTGAACTTCGTCATAAGAGACTTGCAAGCACAGAGTCAGTGATGATTGGTTTATTTATTTATTTTTAATCTAAATACTCTCCTTTTTTTGTCATTAGTGCCACGTACAATAGATCTGGCCATTAAAAGGTACGAGAGAGAGGCCCTAAAGTGTGTTAGACAGTTACCAGACAAATCGTCTTTTCCTCCAGTAAGCACCATACATGTATAGCTGGTGCATGTACATGTAATTTTGGAGGAGAATAATTTTGGAAAATTTATCATTTTGATAACCATTCGTCAAAATAAAGCTTGCTATTTCAAACCATTTATGCGCATGCTCAATGGCACATGACCACAGATTTTGCAAATAAAAACCAACCAATCATCAAAAATTTAGAGATCCACCAAATTTGACACCTTAGGGATTCACCAAAATTTTGACCCCCTCCAAAATTACCAACTACATGTATATGCAGTGTACATGTACCAATTCATTATTGATGATGATTGTCATAATTCTGTTTTTATTTTTATTATTTTAGGAAATATGGAACATGGAACTATCAGAATTTTTACGTGAGCTACTAATTGTTATTAATATTGATAATAATTTAATTTTTATTTTATTTGTTTTTTTAATAATTAATTTTTATTAATTAGTTAGAGGAGGTGATATGGAGTCAGCTATGCAATCATTGGTATGTCCTTAATTAGTGGGTGTGGCTAATATATTAATGTAGTACTTGTACGTGTAGAGAGCTGATAAAATGAAAGAATTCTCAGTAGCACAAGAAGAGAATGAAAAAGAGAACCATCTGGTAGAATAATAATGATAATAATATTTAAATACATGTACATTATAATAGAGAGAAAAAGGAACAATTGAAAGTTGAATTGTTATTGTTTATTAAATACATTTATTAATATTATTTTTATGATTGATTTTAGTGAAGTATTATCATACATGTACTTTAATATTTTTTTAAATTTTAATTAATTTTTTTATGTAGGAAATTGAAAAAGAGGTGGAGCCTCCTCCTTCAGTTGCTATGTCAACAAGATTAAGATCGTGAGTTATATAGCAGTAAAACTTCTTTAATTTGGAGCCCTACGTGAATCTTTACAAAAATATTATTAAAATGGAGAATTTTCTCCTTTTCATTTTTGGTGAAACTTGCAGGCCAATGACCCTGTACAGGGCCACTGAGATGGGGGGGCAAAAGGGGCAAATGCCCTGGGCCCCACAATTTTAAGGGCCCCAAGAAATTTTTTAAGAACCTAATTAAACAAAATTATTACAGAAGATGGCCCCTCTGGCCTTTTGCCTAGCGAAAAAATTATGATATCATCAAAATCAATCTTCCTAGCTATTTGAAATTCAATAGACAAAGTGGATGTTATCATGCGTGCAGGTAAAAATTAATTAATTTTGACCACACCCACTATGAATATAATTAAAACTGCAAAATTTTTTGGCACGCTTCGCGCACCACAATTTCCTTCCCTGAGCCCCTCCAAAGCTCTCAGCGGCCCTGACCCTGTACTACAGTGCTGGGAACTTGGGCCTGATTTTGGAGCAATTTTAAAAATTTGTAAAAAATCAAATGTTCATTTGAGTCAGCTCAAACTTTTTACACAACATAAGGACGTGTATGTGTATTGGGAAAAATTACGGAAATGAAAATGGAGAATTTTCTTCTTTTTATTATTGGCAAAATGTGGCTAATGACTCTGTGCTTAATAGTACAGGGACTTTTACCTGATTTTGAGCAACTTTAAAAGTTTATATTTTAATCAGAATCAACTGAAAGTGTCTATATGCAACATAAGAACATGTATGTACAATGTACATGTATTTATATAAAATTGAAAATTTTTCTCCTAGCTGTTTTTCACAAAATGCCCTCTACCACTTGCCTTCTCTATTTCTCTCTCCATTAGGAGAACTAAAGCTGTTACTGACTATACAACACCAGCAAGAGCAACAACAAAGTACAATAAACACACACTCACATTTAAGCCCAAGTACACTATGCAACATTTTTGCATGCAACACAGTTTATACAGGAGTCAATGGAGCTTGCAACATGTTGCATGAAATAGAACTGTTTCCTATTTCATGAAACACGTTAAGGCCTTCATACACGAGGCAACTTGTTGCTAGCAACCAAGCAACATGTTGCCAAAAATAGAACATCTTTCTATTTCTGGCAACATGTTGCTTACAAGATCAAAGTAACCACAAATGTTGCTAGCAACACATTGCAGGCTAATGTATGGGGGCCTTTACAACTTGCAAGCTCCATTGACTCCTGTATAATACTGTGTTGCATGCATAGTCTATGTTGAGCTTTACATGTACATACACTATACATTAACAATACATGTGGTACTGAAATGATGACTTTAAATTCTTGTGGTCTTGAGAGTTATTGTACTGGGGTCATGCTTTAACTTCATGGGATGCATGTACATGTTTTTTTAATAGTCAGCAATGTCTATACAATAACATAACTGATATATAGTACGTGTATGTCTGTCATGATTTACTCATGAAATTTTTATTGTTCTTGTTTTATTACCAAACAGAACTGTTCCCGCCTCAACTACTGCCAAGAGAAAACCAAAGCAGCTAGAAGAGTAATAGAGAGAGGGGGAGGGAGGGAGGAAGAGAGGGGAGAGGGAGGGAGAGAGGGTGAGGGAGGAAGGGAGGGAGAGAGGGAAGGAAGGAGAAGTGAGGAAGGAGGGGAGCTACTTTCATACAGTGTACAGTGTGTTCTCATTATCCTTTCCTTTATCAATAGAGTAAAGCTCTCAATGGTATCAAAGACAGGCTCACCAGTGGATGAAGATAAAGTAGTTGAGGTACATATACATGTACATGTAACTAAAGCAAGAGAAAGGATGGCAGAGTTGGAGGGTATTAATGCTGGAGGACTTATTATAGCTTCTTTAAAATTATAGTATAGCATTGTGTATATTACATGCATACACATTAGAATTTACAGTTGTGTACTGTTTCTCTTTTTTAGGGCATGTTAAGTGGAGCTATTGATGAATTCTTAAAAGGATTAATGGTAAACCTTATCTTCTATTATCTTCATTTCTCTCTCTCTCTTCTCTTTCTCAGCCACATTTATCTAAGAAGGCTCAGTCCAAAGCTAATCAAGTATTTGAAGATTCGGTTTCTAAATTTAAAGAACAGCTCGTCCGAAAAGAAGGCGACGTTACTCTAGTGACACCACTGGTATCATCAACAAGATCCAGAAGGAAATAAAATAAAATGATACCCTCCTCCTCCTCCTCCCCTCCTCCTCCTCCTCCCCTCCTTCTCTTCATTATTTTCTGTTAACTTGTTCCTTGACTTTCAGTATAACAAATAAATGTAATCTATTATTATTATTATTATCAGTCTATATACATGTATGTAAGCCTTTCTTGCTATATATGTGTTGGTTGGCATAGTAATGTCTTTGAAGTCCTGCCACTGAGTGTGGGGACTAATTTAATATAGTACACCTACATCCATGTATGTGTACCTGTAACAACAGCTAATCTCTTTTTCATTATGAATATGACATCTGTATAACCAACCTAGTCTGTAGTAGCTCTCTATGCGAAGTTGACTTGGCTCAGTGAGTCATTTTCTTACAATGACTAATCCAATGTTACATTTTTTTGTCAGGTGGGAGCTTATGCTATACATATACACCAGCAAAGGATGAGTAATGTTGATTTTAGAGTACGAAATGATTGCTTTTGTTTTACCAATAGCTCCTTCATGGTAATGAAACGATTTAAGTATCTTTAATAGCATTTATAAAGGCAGCACCTTTTGTTTGATTGATAGATGTAGTACATTATACATCAGTGATCACGAGTCTCATAAACTATCAGATTAAACCAGTCCCTATTGGGTATATGAATATCATTAAAGCTCAAGGCATGAATAAACTAAATAGATCTATAATCTACTTAGACTATTACTATAAATATATTAATGCTATTGGGAGGAGGCTAATGTTATTATGTAGTTTAATGTCACTGCATTAAACTTGTGGGCATATACATGTATATTACTTACTTTGATGAAATTCACCATCTGTTGATAGTCCACGATTTTATCACCATCGCACTGAGTGAATGAGAACCAAACACAAGATATATCATCAGCAATTTCATGGAGTTAGTGTTGCTGCCTCTAGCAACAGAATTACTGGCTGATGATTCCATGCATGCATGAGTAGTAGTGGGCTCCTATTATAACCCATTGAATAAATGATTTAATGGGAATAATATTCATACCTCAGTAACCGTCTAAGTTAATTAGTCGCGCCCTCTATACCGGTATCCACCTAGCTATTGACAAGAAGATGAAGATGTTCTCGATTGCATTATTGTTCCTTGTAGCTGAAGGAGTTGTTTCTCTGGAATGTCCTGCTCAAAAAGATGCTGAAGTCCTGATACTTGGAGCTGGTATGGCAGGCATCACTGCTGCGAGAACACTGCACGACAGTGGGATAACTAATATCAAAATACTGGAAGCAAACAGCAAGAGAATTGGAGGAAGAATGAGAAATGTAAGTTTTATGGGAGTCCAGGTAGAAACTGGTGCCTACTGGATACACGAGATGCCTGAAAATCCACAGACAATCGGTGGGCCTGGGGTTAACCCAATCTGGACTCTGGCTCGTGATCCAAGCAAGTGCTTTGCAGAAGTCCTTAAAGGAAATTATACTGGTGAGTCTGAATATATGGATACTAACAGTACTGGGAATTACAATGTCGTCAATGCTGAACCAGTCATTGAGGAATACAACGAAATATTTTTCGATAAAATATTCGAAAACGATTCAGATATCTCAGTTAGGGATGCATTAAGATATGAAGGGTGGAATCCTGATACTCTATTAAAGCAACTTGTCGAATGGGATAAATTTGACTATTCTTATGCAACAACAACTGATCGATCATCTCTTCCTTTATTGATTGCCGAATATGACCAATATAAGTTTGAGGGTGAGTCTGATTTCAGGGTTACTGATCAGCGTGGGTATGTTTCGATTGTTCATTGTATTGCTGAGCCTTTTTCAAATAAAATAGAATTAGGAGCAGTGGTTACAAGCATTGATTGGAATGATGAGTGTTTCTGTGCTGATGTTGCTGGGCAGGGAAGGGTCTGTGGTGATTATGGCATTACAACATTTTCTATTGGAGTATTGCAGAACTTTCTTGAAAATGGTCGATTTAATGGAACTCTCAGTAGCAGAAAAATTGCTGCAATAGAAAATTCAAGAATGGGTCTGTATTTTCCAATACTTGTTAGTTTTCCGAGCTCATTCTGGAATACAGAAACTGACTATATACTTCGTACTGACACCCGATATGGCTATTATCATGCATTGGAGCCTATTGGTAGAGGTCTACCAGGTTCACCTGCAATGTGTACAGTTCCTTTAACTGGTGATGAAGCTAAAAGAGTATCAAGTCTCACTAAGAATGAAATCTACAATGAAATCATGGATGTGATGCATCTTTGGTATGGTAGTAACATTCCCAATGCTACTGACATTGAATATTACGACTGGTATAATGATGAGTTTTATCGTGGCATGTTTTCCAACATTCCACTAAATCTAACTCTTGAAGAAAAAGAAAACCTTGCTGTACCAGAGGGAAGATTATACTTCAGTGGTGAAGGTGTCATTGTCTATTCTACTGGAACTGTTCATGCTGCGTACTGTAGTGGCATTGATTCTGCCACTGATATACTAGAAAAGAAAGGCCTTAGTGAGAGGAGTACCTTTCTACCCAAATGTGAAGATGGAACTACAATGCCACCATCTCAAACACCAAGTCCTACTCCAACAACTACAGCGCCTCCTTCCTCTGCTTATTCTGTGGGCAGCACTTCTCTAATTAGCCTCATCATAGCACTCTTTGTTGCTAGTCTTTTTGCTGCATTTCACTAAACACAATATATAGTCTAACTTTTGATGCTGTTTCTTGTTAGGCCATTTTTACACTACAGTATTTTAATTTTGTTTCTAGATAGATTTTTGTTAGTTGCTTTTCTTTCCCTAATTATAAATTAGATGAATGCTTTAAAAGAAGTTTGTCACAATTATAGATCTACTATATGTGGACAATTATGCATATGCTGCTCTGCTTATATCCAAAATTAGCACTGATTCCAAGTATTTCCTGATGCATTTAGTACATATTAATGCTATAGTATAGTACCCAACAAATCAAGTGTCATTGATTTGTTATAGATGCATGTACTGTATATTTTCATGGATAATTAGATGCTTAAGATCTACAATCACTCTTTCAGACAATAGGCTGCTTTACTCCATGCTTCACAACACAGCAGTGCTATTATGTGGTTGGCATGTCACACATTATACGGAAGCATACACTAAATAAAATTGTCCTCATTTCTATCTCATTTACAACCACAGAAATATTTTTAGCCCCCCAAATTTTGGTAGATGAGCAATAAGAAATCACCATTACATGCCTTAATTTCAAGTTATTAGTAGGTTGTTATTATTATTAGCTTAATTTGAATGTACATATAGTGTGAATTAATGTAGCAGTAATAAAAATATGACATAAATCAGACATGCAGTACATGTTCATATGTTTTTTATGTTCAGCCCCCTCCTAACTTTCGTGGCAAATCATTCCTACATGTATATTTCTTGCTCATACAAAGACAGACTCTCTTTAGCTGCATCTATTGTCTCCTTTAATGTAAAAAACTTAAATAATGGAGAAAAAACAAAAAAGATGGTCACAATAGTTTCAAATAAATTCATAAGAATAACATAATTGAGTCAACAGTGTTCCATTACAGCCCACTGGATCATGGAACACTCTTCATGTAAATGGAGGGCACTTCCTGTAGCAGGTATAGATCTATGTATGAACAGAAGCTAGGTTATTATAACTATCAGCTATTAGGATCCATTGGTATAAAACTGTTATCACGAATAAGATCAATACATCCAGTTGGAAGTGCTTCTATTGCTACTGGCCTGAACTGTCTAACATCCAAACATAAAAATGCTCTGGATTGTGTTATTATTTCTCGCAGCTGAAGGAGTACTTTTCCTGGAAAACCTTGCTGTACCAGAGGGAAGATTATGCTTCAGTGGTGAAGGTGTCATGGTCTATTCTACTGGAACTGTTCATGCTGCTTACTGTAGTGGCATTGATTCTGTCACTGATATACTAGGGAAGAAAGGCCTTAGTGAGAGGAGTACCTTTCTACCCAAATGTGAAGATAAAACTACACCTCCGTCCTCTGCTTATTCCATGAAAATGTCTCTGGTTACCCTCATCATGACATTGTTCAGTCTCTTTTTGCTGCTGCCTTAGCTGATTAATGATGTTAAGCATCAGTCTTTCTAATTTAGAATTTTTGTAGGCCACATGATTTTAGTATTATCTAGTTGTCAGCATTATTTATTGTCCATGCATTGCTTTAGAAAGAAACAAGAGAAACTTTTAAGAAAAGAACATATTCATCATTAATGGGTGCACAATGACACATAATGACCACTCATAAGGAATCACATTAAAGATCATAGCTATACTTGCATGGAATCTGATCTAATTTGTTTAGAAACTTAGCATTTCAATCGTTGTTCGCAATACAAACACAGCCTGCAAATTAGTATTTCAAGATACAAACAAACTTGGAATTAGCATTCCAAGTGAAAAATTGACATAACAAAACATGTCACTGTACTAAAATAACTATTGTAATGTGAACTAAATTCTTCTTTCTTGATCACAATGTTTCCGTATTACTAGAAATCGGCAAAACTTGCATGGGTACTATTGCATTATTGGATGAACTCTGCTTTCGAATTTTACGATAAAATTTAACTAGTACCTCCTTTATATCAGGCCTGAAGTATGACTGGATAACTGGGTTGACAATATTCACCATTAAGAAAAGGATAAGTCCAGCTATATAATGTTTCCATGTTAAATCAAAAATTTGACTCAAAAAAGTAACAACCACAGGAGGAAGGAAGCAGATTATCTATCCAATGAGCATGGCACAAAATATACCAACCAATCTTCTGTTCCTAGACACGTAGACATCATCTGCTAGTTGAGAGTGTTCTTGAATGAACTTATGAGTGAAGCAATAGATCCAAGTTGAGGTGACAATGATGATACATATTTGCATGATGACAAGTGTCATTGTGATGACAACGTAAGTGATTTCACCTTCAAATCGTGGTACACAAGCTCCATATTCTTCATATGCAACCTCTCCAAAACCATAAAGTGGTGCAGTATCAAGAATTAGAGCTACTACCCAAATCAAAGCAATTAAGGTCAGAGTTACCTTTGGTTTCATAAATCTTTTATAAAAGTTAGGTTTGACAATAAAGATACAGTGATCAACAGACATAGCAGTTATTGTACCAAAAATAATCCATATTCCATAGTTGAGGACACAACCATGAAATGTACAAGCTGCTATTTTTTGTTCTATTGTTGTTCCATAGATCCATTCTTCACTTGCTGCTGATATGATCCAAAGCAGAATAAACAGGACAGATATTATAAGGTGTATGATAATGAGTGAAGTAAAGAGCATTGTAGATAAAACCTTTAAGGATTTATATTGAATAAGAGTAGCAATGAGGACAATACCATTAGCAACCAATGCTCCTATGAATTCAACAGTAAGTGCAGCTGCTATCAATGGCCCATTGAAGTCTTCAGGAAAAGAATAGTTACCATCAGTATGGAAATGCATTTTTAAGATATAGGGCAGTTACTACAGTCAGTTATCAGTTCTTTGAATGATTTTGTCAACAATAGCTAGCTCCAGTTAAAAGCCACTGTCTACGTATTTAGTCTATTTGTAATAATGTGCTAATAATGGTGTGATAGGAATCTTGTGTAGAGATTCTTTACCACTATGATAAACTGCATGAATACTGAAATGTGTATCAACTAATTAACACAACAAGAGCCACCACAATGCATGCTTACTATGTATTATATGTTGAATGATCAGTAAGATAAATTTATTGTAAATTACAGACACACATGGAAGTTGGAATCAACATTCCAAGTGTTAAAATTAACACAACATACTGTACTAATATTAGCATTCCAAGAGCAGCATAAGCCCAGGAAAAGATTGCAAATTAGCACTTCATGAATCAAGTTTCATCATGTGCAGGCAGGAAAAACTTTATGACTGATTGCTGATTCCATGTTTAAAATTCAGTGGTAGATCTATCAGGGAATCAATAGTGTCAATATATGAGTATAGTAACAGTGCTGATCCAACCAAAAATAGACTAAACAAATCATTATGTGCTGATAAATTTTAATTTGTATTGGGCGTGGCACTCGACAGTCAACTTCCACGTGCGTGCACGTGTCAACGTAGTCTTTTTAGCTCACGTTGTAAAAATGATTCCTAGTTACTGCCTGTTACTGCCTGGATGTAAAGACAGTCAAGTAAAGTGAATTTGATTATTTTGTATTTTGCATGTTGTGTTTTAGGTGTTTATAAAGGAGGCAATGGTTGTGATAGAATACGCCATTTTATTTCACATTACATGGGTATATATTAGGTAGAGGAAAGTTGACTGATCATTAATCTTATGACTTTAGTAGATATCATTATTGAAGACATTGGGAAAAGAGAAGATGAAGGAGGGAACATGTACACATGTACATAGTCTCACTGATTACTACCTACGGAAAGACTAACATGTATGGTAATATATTTTGTAGTATTTTATATTCACCTTAAATTTCTACTTAAGATGAGTGAACTCAGAACGGCTAACAGAAGGTTAATATTAATGGTGCTCCACTCCCTATCCCACACAGAGATCAACCCTTACCCCCTCCACCACCCCCAGGTATCATTAATTATTAATTTAATGTACGCATGTAGAAAGTTCAAATAAATTTTCCAATATTTTTTTGAGGGAACAATATTTCAAGCATATACCTTTTCAAAAATTGGCTTCACATATTGATGCATTTTGAGCTATGCTTAAAATGCATGTCTGATACTTTAGCATCTCTCTCTCTATTGGTTAAGAGAGAATCATTTAATTTTCTCAGCTTTCTGATATGTATACATCATAGTGTTCTTATGTTATGTAGAAATTTTATGCTGATTCAAATCAAAATTAGATTTTTATAAATTTTTGAAAGTTGCTCAAAAATTGGACAAAGTCTCTGTAATTGGTACAGGCTCAATGACCAAATTTTTGCCAAAAATGAAGGAGAGAAAATTTTTTAATATTTTTTCTGATACATATACCATGCATGTACTTATGTTGCTTAGAAAGTTTAAGGTGATTCTGATCAAAATTGGATTTTTTATGAATTTTTAAAGCAGCTCAAAAATTGGGTCAGAGTCCTTGAGTACAGCGTCATTGGCCAAATTTCACCAAAAGTGGAAAAGAGAGAATTTTCAATTTTTATAATTTTCCTGATACATATAGATATACTTATGTTGTGTAGAAAGTTTGAGTTGATTCTGATCAAAATTATACATTTATGATGATTTACCATTTTTGATATCTTTTTTCCTTTCTCTTCCAGTATTTCTATTTTACTCCATTTCTATTATACTCCATCATGACTCTAAGCTGTCAAGCTTACTGGGAAAAAAAGAGTACTACCTTTGCACTATACAATCTGTTTAGAGAGCCTTTACCAAGAAAGTGGCATGCATATTAGGTATAAACTTTGACTAAATGTTCTATTATTGTTAGTGTTGTTGTTGTTTTATTTATAGGTGATGAGCTGATGACATTGCTTCATTAGTATCTAATCTTGGTAGCTCCTAGAATGCAGTTAGTCGTGGTGTATACATATAGTTTTATTTGTTATAATCTAATAATACATGAAATATACTGTGTACTGGGTTTGTTTTGGTAGGCCAAGTTGTTTTTTTCTCCAAAATCCTGGCAGGATTACAAACAGCTGACTGACTATACATGTAGATGTGCTATAAAAAACAAGCGTATTAGTGTAAAAATATTCCTATAATTGTTTTCACCACCTTGCAAGTACAACTGGGTTCTTATTAAGACTTATAAAGGTTCTCTCTACCTTCTAATGCTTCTAGAGAAGTCTTTAGACAGTATCTTTATGTTCTTTCGCTGTTAGAAAGCTCATAACTTTGTCCCATGTGCAAGCCGCCATCATAGATATTAGAGTAAATGAAAGGGATAGGAAACCACCGTAAAATTTATAGGCATGTCATGCGTTGCCTAGCGACGTATGCAAGTTGTCGTTTTTCTTACCGGGAAACTAGGAAAATGGAGGACCATGACTGGACTTCTCGGCTTATAAGGAGATCTTATAAGGACTTCTCGGCTTATTTTTCATACACCATTTTACTCTAATAATCAGTTCAATTTAATACGGTATTAGCAACTAGCATTTCCTGCCGGGAACGGTGGTTTCCTATCCCTTTCATTTACTCTAATATCTATGCCGCCATCTTGTTTGCCGTGACCACACCCACTTACGTAGCGTGGGCGGGTGGTTGCTAAGGCTTGTTATTTCTCCAATACAACATGTATAGAAGAAATGTAAGTGTTGACATACAAATCGCACGTGGGTGAAATCAATTATAGGAACGACCTGGGGGCTTCGCCCCCAGGTCGTAATAAAACAATTATTGATAAACACACAGTTTTACATGTATCCCGATATTCTTAATGAATTAGCTATTACCGAGAGTGGATTCTTGTGCATATTATTTGATGCAGAATAGGTACTTAACACACCTCTAATTGTGTGTAATACACCTCTAATTGTAGTGCTTGTGGCCATTTCTAGCCATAGTAACTGGCTTAAAACACCTGGATAATGCATGAATGAGTGACATGATGTATATACTTAATTATAAAAATTTTAACTATTAATTTTTATTGACTGCAATAATTATTAGTTAAAAATTAACCAACTATTTATTACATGATTTAAGGCTACTTGTTGCAATGTAAACAGAGCTCATATACATACATGTGTGGTAATGATAGTAATGATAATAATGATAATAATAATAACGATAGCAATAATAACATATAACATGACATTTAAAGTACACATGATACAAGTAAACGTATAAGCACATGTCAGAAACAATGATAATAATAATAATAATATTGATAATAAATAACAGTGTCCTATTTTCAAGCTTTACATAGTTTTCTACCATGCCACCTTGCGATTGACCAATCAGATTGCAGTATTGGAGATCAATTATTTTTCATATTGACCTAGCTCGTAAAAATATGTATAGGTTATACAACGAGGTGAGGTATCTCATGGCATTTATCATACCGAGGGCCGTAGGCCTGAGGTATGATAAGGCCATAGATACCAACACAGAGTTGTATAACAGTAACCAACTTCTACCATGTATTAAAATAAACAACTAGTTTACTTAGCAACACTTAACAACAGTATGGCATGCATGCCTATTTCAGTTTAGCAGGAGGTTAATAAGTAATTTCTTGGGCAAACTTATTAACCTCCCGGGCAAACTTATTAACCTCCCGGACAAACTTATCAACCTCCCGGGCAAACTTATTAACCTCCTATTACCAGGGAAATTACTTATCAAACCTCCTAGTGGTAAATAAGTTATTTATGAACCTAAAATCAAGCAATCTGATTGGTCAATTGCAACTAGGCATGGTAGAAAAACCTATCTTGTTAAATAATTAATTGATTGGCAGTTTGATGCTCTACGCTTATGCTCTTATTAGTCCATTTGTCAAGTTTGGTTGATTCTTTACTGGCCTAGCCTGTTAGATATGTTGTATGTATGTCAACTGTGGTCTTATTATCAGCAGCTGGTATTTGTTTTTCAAGTGTCATGGTAGAAGTTGGCTATACACCTTGGTATCGGTTTCTATGGTATTTATTAACCTTGCGACTGCATCGCTCAGTTAATAAATACCATAGAAACCTCTACCTCAGTGTATAACCTATACATATGTTGCCTCTTAGTAGTGGAAGTTGAGCTTGAAGGTCTATAGTAAATTCTTTTGGTTGTTACGGAGTATGGAATTTTTCTTATTTGGTTGTCTCAGTTGCTGGTTGTCTTGGTTATAAAAATGTAAACCAAACGACATCAATAGATGATGTAGTTGAGATATAGAAAATTTCCAAATTTGGAAATATAGTAACTGATAACAGTGGGAAGTAAAACAAACAGTCACTGTCACATGACGCTGATGATTCAGTTACATATATTAGATTACATAGTTGTACTTCTTGTAGTGTTACTTCAATATATCATTACAGAATGGTTGATGTCTCTCAATGGAGAGCAAGTATTGGACTGTGGAACTACTGTCAAGCTGCCTCCAGTAGACCAGCTAATGACCGCCACTCTCACTCATTCAAAGCTGCAGTAGACAGCAAGTCAGGCAATACTACATCAGGAGAGAAGACATCTAAACTGCCAGCAGCTCTGTCTTTTATTGCTATCCTCCTCCTCCTCTTTCATTCTCTCTCTTTATTAAGACACATCTTGATGATTCCTCCAACAGGTAAGCAACAATTGCAAATTTGTACTTGTATATTTACTGGTATTTTATTATTAGGTAACTGCTACCAAGTACAGTGTACTACTGATGTTACTGTTACTGATACAAATTACCTCCAGTCAGTAGTCTTACCTGGAGGCAGGAGTTCTAACCTGATTTACAATGATCTCCATTTGATTATTTGTCTACATATGCTCCTCCTCTTATCAGGAGATGTTGAAGTCAATCCTGGTCCTATGATTGATGATCGACCTGACATTTCATTGCTAACTCAATGGCTTGAAGAACTCATTGACTGGAAACCATTTGGTCATTTTTTACCAGGAATTACTTATTCGGACATATTAAAGATTGAAGCAGATAATACAACAATTGATGGCAAAAAGTTAGCATTATATGCAAAATGGTTGCACATTGCTTCTAAAGCAACATGGGCTGATGTTATTAATGCACTGAGCAAAACAAGAGAAAATAACTTTGCCCAATACATCAGAAATAACTTGCAAAAAAGCGCACCAAGGTCAGCTAGCAGTTATGTTGCTGTTACTACCAGACAATCATCACAAGCAGAAGTAAAGTTTTATACAGCAGAAGATGAAAAGGAGATATTGCTTACTCTAATTAACCTCAAAAAAGAGTTTTCTAGTTTAATTATGCATGCACGGTTAGGTCTTGAAAAGAAGATTAAAAATGATTCTAATATATTACATGCTCTTAACATATGGTTGGAGACTTACATGCATTTGAATGATAAACTAACAAATGCATCATTAGATGAAACTTTCAAAATTATTCATCCATTTTATGATTTTATTGATTGCAGTCTGATAGTGGACATGAGTGAAATTTTTCTACGAGATTTCAAATTTGGTGACAATGATTTAAGTATTGTTAGCGAACTAAAAAATTATATGGAAAAAGCTAACAAACTTCGATGTTCAGCTCAAGTGAAGCATCTTAATGAGTCACTGAAAAAATTGTATGAAGAACATATACCAGATCTATCAAATATGCCAATGATTTTAGTGAAGCTTCATAATCCATGGCATGGTAGCAACATCAATGGACTCTCTCTACTGATCCACAACTTACTTCCAGTTGGATACCAGCAAATCATAATGAAATATATTACAATATCGTCTGGATCTGTTATCATCAAATATTCTGTATATGGTTCTACAGCTGATAGTCTAATAGAATATACTGGAGGAAAGTTACAGTTTATGCGTCTCATTGGTATATTTAGTTTATACATTAATGATCATCCTGTCCTTCAAGAAGATGAGAATATGAACTTCACCTTTGAACTAGCTCTCCTTGAGGCAGTCACAGCTGGTAATAATGAAGCAGTAGAGTTTCTTCTTGAACTAGAAACTGTTAATATTGATCATACTAATGAAGAAGGCAATACAGCACTAATGATAGCTTGTGAAAGAGGGCATGAGGACATTGTACACAGTTTACTGTCTGCTGGAGTTAAGATTGACATTCAGAATAATAAAAAATTGACTCCACTAATGGTGGCAAGTGAACATAATCACATTTCAATCATTCACATGTTACTACAAGCTAATGCTAATCCTCACCTGAAGACGTCAAATGGATCAAATGCTTTAATGATTGCAAGTTTCCATGGTAACTATGAAGTTGTTAAACTATTGATTAGTAATGGAGTTGATTGTAAATGTCAGCGAAAAGATGGAACAAACGCTTTTATGTTGGCTTGTCAAAATGGCCACACTCAAATAGTTGAACTGCTGTTGAAGGAACAAGTGGATCCTAATATTCAAAAAGAAAGTGGAGCAAATGGTTTTATGCTGGCTTGTAAAAGTGGCCATAATCAAATTGTTGAACTGTTGCTGAAGGAAAAATTTGATCCTAATGTTCAAACGAATGATGGTTGGAGTGCCTTTATGATCGCTTGTAAAAATGGCCACATTCAAATAGTTGACCTGTTACTGAAAAATCATATTAATCCTAATGTTCAAGCAAAAGATGGTTGGAATGCTTTTATGTTGGCTTGTCAAAATGGTCACACTCAAGTAGTTGATTTGTTACTAAAGGGACAAGTTGATCCTAATGTTCCAATGAATGATGGAGCAAATGCTCTAATGTTGGCTTGCCAAAAGGGACATACTCGAATAGTTGAACTGTTGCTGAATAAACAAGTTGGCCCTAAACAAGTTGACCCTAATGTTCAGAATAGAAAAGGTCATACTGCTTTACTTTTTGCCAGTACCCAAGGACATTATGAAATAGTTAAGTTATTATTAGAATCGAAAGCTGATCCAAATATTAAATCTATTAAAGGAAAAACTGCATTATTAGTAGCCAAGACTGATAAAATAAAGGAATTACTTCATAATTACAGTGCATCTGAAACAGCATCTAGTGGATATCAGACATTAGACACTTTATAGTAATGCATGCTTTAAATTCATCATCATGTGCATGCAAAACACTGATGATTTTAAATTCACTTTGTGATGAGGGTGGTTTAGTCTGCATGCATTAGTATAAACTATTTAAAATAATTGAATTTATAAATTTAGTCTATTTGTAATGTGCTTAACATGGTGTGATAAGTATCTTGTTTAGAGATTTTTTGCCACTATGATAGACTGAATACTGAAATGGGCACCAGAATGCATGCATGCTAACAAAGCAATTCTATTGTTTTTATGGCCTGCAAATTAATGCACTTGAAAATTTGGAATTAGCATTTCAAGTGCTTAAATTGACAGAACAAAGCTTATTTATGTTCTAATTTATCTAATTTATGTTCTAATTTATTTAATTTATGTAGAAAGTTTGAGCTGATTCGAATCAAAGTTAGATTTTTATGAAATTAAAAAAATTCGCCAAAATTGAAAAAGAGAGGATTATCTATTTTTATAATTTTATCTGATACGTATATATGTACTTATGTTGTGTAGAAATTTTCAGTTGATTCTGATCAAAATCAAATATTTATGGTTTACCATTTTGATATCTCTTTATTTTCCTATCCCTTTTTTCCAGTATTTACTCCATTACTATTGGTCACTATATTCAGTGCACTGGGTTGCTTTAGCAATTATGATGAAGTAAGGGAATCTTACATGTATAGCTTAAGTCATACCTTTTTTTATAGAAAGAGTGATGATAATTTTTTGTTAAATTACAAATGACATTCATTTCATGACTCTGATTGGCCAGAAGGTGAGGTACATGTAGTTGGCTATGGTTGATTTTGTGTAGCTGTCAAGCTTACTGGGATAAAAGAGTACCACCTTTGTACTAATTGTATACCATATTGCTGGAAACTTTGGAAGGAATTAAATTTGGCAAATTTGGCATTTTGACAGCCATTTGCCAAAATAAAATCTGCCATTTTGAGCCATTATATGCATGTTCAATGGCATGTGGCCACTAATTTGCCAAATTAAAATTTGCCAATCATCAAATTTTAGTGATTTGCCAAATTTAACTCCCTCCATAATTTCCTACTATATTGTATCAGCTGTTGAGAGAGCCTTTACCAAGATATTACATTAGTGGCATGCAATTATGTATAAACCTTGACTAAAATTATTCATTATTGTTATTATTATTATGTTTATAGGTGATGAGTTGATGACATAACTGTATCTAATCTTGGTAGAATAGTTTTAGCTTCTAGAATACCATTAGTAGTAAGTTAGTGTACATGTAGTTGCATTTTTCATTCCTATTATTCCATGTATAATAGGAATGAAAAGCAGTTATATACAGTAAGATGTAACTGCTTGCATGTATTACTGAGCAGTTACAGTAAGATTATAAGTGTTGCAAGGTTGTAGATTACATATATAGTCTACATGTCTTCATTCTCCAATCTTCAAAACTAAACATGTGTAAACATGTAAACAATCAAAAATTGAATGATATATGATAAACGCAAAGAGTTTTACATACAAAAAGATTAAAGTTTGGCCCAATAAAATAATTTAAATAGTTAATAGAGCATATTTGGTCCAGATTCTAAAATTTTTTATTAATATTCATTCACTATTCTTCTGCTCGTATTATTCTCCTCTTTTTAACTCCTAATTTACATGTAGTTTAAGCATATTACCTATTGTTTAACACTGCTGTGCCGTTGCTATCAATGTCACTCACCTACATCTCTCTTTTACTCTCTTGCCTTTGCTCTTTCCATCTTTTTCTTCCTCTCTTTGTCCTTCTACCTCACAGGGTTAGTTTGAATGATCCAGCTTATTAAAATGTAGTAAAAGAGACTAGAGATGGGGAAACAGGGTGAGAGAGTAAAGAGAGAGAGAGAAGGGATGGGGAAGAAATAAAGAGAATGTGCTTTAATTTGATGTGTGTACTGACTGTGTACATGTACTGGGAATGGGAGAATTTGATTTATGCACAATAAAGTAATAGTAATAATAAGTGTTACTATAATAACTAGCAATCAATAATGATATTCAGTGTTATTGGTGTGTTCCAGTAACTATTTTCATGAGCCACACACATACACTGATACACCTATCCTTTATACTGGTGCATTGCTCTTGTTTTATTTTATATCTCTATTTAACTTGATGTTTTGTCAAATGTAATGAAATATTTTGAAAATTAAGCATTGTTATACATACATAGTAAAAGGATAGAAAAGCTATGACCAAATTTAGTCAAAAATACATGTAGGAATGTAAACAATCACATACTCCCCCAGACACACTCACATGACAATCATAGCAATATGAATATAGCCCAGTTAGTTCAGTGTCGATCGTCTATATTGCTAGTGCCACACCTTTTACCTCTTTCTTAGCTGGTGATCTGATAGATAGAGGTATATTTCTGCCGTATCATATACACTGCTTCTCTTCCTTTTATAAAGACCTGCTTTTTGTATTGTTGTGTGTCCTTCATACTCATACAGTACAAGATGATTGATGTCTCTCAATGGAGAGCAAGTATTGGACTATGGAACTACTGTCAAGCTGCCTCCAGTAGACCAGCTAATGGCCGCCACTCTCACTCATTCAAAGCTGCAGTAGACAGCAAATCAGGCAGTACTACATCAGGAGAGAAGACATCTAAACTGCCAGCAGCTCTGTCTCTTATTGCTTTACTCCTCCTCCTCTTTCTCTTTCTCTCTTTATTAAGACACATCTTGATGATTCCTTCAACAGGTAAACAACAATTGCAACTTTGTACTTGTATATTTACTGGTATTTTATTATTAGGTAACTGCTACCAAGTACAATGTACTACTGGTGTTACTGTTACTGATACAAATTACCTCCAGTCAGTAGTCTTACCTGGAGGCAGCAGTTCTAACCTGATTTACAATGATCTCTATTTGATTGTTTGTCTACGTATGCTCCTCCTCTTATCAGGAGATGTTGAACTCAATCCTGGTCCTATGATTGATGACCAACCATCTTGTCTTACATTTACAAAGTGTCTTAAACCACTTGTTGATTGGAAGCCATTTGCTCTTTGTCTTCCTGGAATAACACAATCTGACGTCAATGTAATTGATAAAAAGAAAAAAAATGCTCACCTCAAGAAAATGGCTTTGCACAAGAGATGGTTACAAGCTAACCCTCAAGCATCATGGAAAGACGTACTTAATGCATTAAAACAATGTAAAGAGAATAAACTAGCTAAAAGTATTCAGCATGAAATGAAATGGCCTATTGGAGTAACTGATGTAACAGTCAGTAACACAGACACTACCTCAGGCACTTTTTGTTAAGATATTGGGATTGGCAGGGATAGTCGCAG
>NW_003546840.1:0-2096 GCF_000090795.2 Amphimedon queenslandica
TTCAGGACAAGAGCATCCAGTTGCATACTTCAGTAAGAACTCCTTCCTCATGAAGAGAAGTACTCAACAATTGAGAAAGAATGCTTAGCCATCAAGCTAGGTGTAAAGGCTTTCCAGGTGTATCTATTAGGGAAGCAATTCCAAATACAAACAGACCACAGGGCACTTGTCTGGCTTAATAACATGAAGGACAAGACATCTAGATTAACACGTTGGAGTCTTGCTCTACAGCCATTTGATTTTACTATAGTCCATCGAGTTGGAAAGGCCAACACCAATGCTGACGCATTATCCCGTGCTCCGTCAAGTACGAGTACTTGACGCTGGGAAAGGAGGGAGGAGTGTCATGGAACTATATAGAAACTGGATTATTACCATTAATGTATATTAATTAATTAACTAATTATTAATAATTTGTGCATATATAAAGCCAGTTGGCCTTATTTGAAAGAGAGTTCTTTGTTATTCAGCTAGTCTCTAAGTAAAATATTTTGAAAAATTCTTGCGAGCTGTGACAAGTACCTAGTCCTCACCTACGCAAAGCTGGGTGAGGCCAAAAATACACATTAGTGAGTATTGAGTATACCTCAGTTTGCATTCTTCATTGTGTTTCTGAGTGATAGTTGTTATGTTCCTCAATTTCTTTACTTTTCTCATCAACAGTCTATGAATAATGGACATGTACATGTAAATGTGTTCTCATTTCGTAACTTTCCTCTTCTCTCTTGTCCCTCGCTTTCTCTCTCTTACTGACTCCATTTGTACTAGTGCTGAATTGCTGATATTGCTACTCCTTGTGATGATAAAAAATATTGTTGGGCTCTACCATATAAAATAAATACAACATAGCAATGTACATGTATGTATACTATATAGGTACAGCTATAGATTGACACATGTATAAATTATTCTAAACAATGGTTTTTCAAATATTTGGCCAGCTAGAGTACAAGGTATTTTGCCAAAATAACTAAAATATTATTATCTATTTAATTTTCGAAGTTGCTCAAAAATTGGGCAAATAAAGGTCTCTGGCCAATTTTTGCCAAAATTAAAAGTAGAGAATCGACTAATTTTTGTAACTTATTCTGATACATATACAGTACATGTTCTTACATTGAGTGAAAAGTTTAGGCTGCTTACAATTTAAATTTAAATTTTTATTAATTTTTCAATTCGCTCAGAAATCTGGCAAAGCCATGGGCTACAGTTTAGGGTTTTCTGGCCAAATTTTGCCATATTGGTTAATTAGAAAATAAATATTTTCATATTTTTAATGCATACTGCATAGCGGAAAATTTTGAAGGGACTAAAATTTGGTGAATTGCTAACTTTTGGTAATTGGCAAATTTTAAGTTTGGCAAATTTGTGGCCATTTGCCATTGAGCATGCATATAATGGCTCAAAATGGCGGATTTTTATTTCGGCCAATGGCTATCAGTCGAAATGCCATATTCACCTAATTTAATTCCCTCCAAAATTTCCCGCTATACAATGTATACTGTATAAAATTTTTCTGAGGCCCAAAAATTCTGCTAATTTTGCAAATATAGAGAAATTGCAGAAATTTAATCCTCAATTTTGGCACACAATTTATTCAGGGGCCTATTTAAATTAAAAGACATGGTGATTTTACAAAAATAAAATCCACAAAAGCCATTATTTTTGATCGCAATTCACAAAACTTGGGGCCACAGATACATGTACATGTATTTCTAGCTATATGTAAATAATATGTACTTGTGTTGTTTAAAAATTTTGAATTAATTCCAATCAAAGTATGATTTTTTAAGAATTTTTAAATTTGCTCAAAATCAAAGACCTGACATATTGTACATGGCCTACACCATAAAGCATGCATTCCTTGGCCAAAATTCATCCAAAAATAGTAAGGGACAATTTTTTATTTAGTAAATTTTCTGATGCTAAAAAAATGGACGTAAAGTGCACGCACAATGTACATGTACATGCACATGTGTGCATTAATTAGAACTCCTTACTAAAAGTACATCAGATTTATTCCCAGTGTTGATCCTAGCTCTGTCTCTAGTACTAGCATGACCACTCATTATAAGATCCTCTTTCTCTTTGTCTTT
>NW_003546840.1:3657-5209 GCF_000090795.2 Amphimedon queenslandica
ATTATTAACAATACAACAGCTCTGATAATTATCATTGCTGAATCAGAAAGTCAATCTGGCCTGATCCAGTATAGATGCTTATCATGCCTCTGCTGTGGCTGATTCCATGATTGTATCAGGACTGATTGCCCAAAATCCATGGTCCATGTCTGATATCAGGACTGATTCAGGCTAACACCAGTCCTGATCCACATGCCAATTCTTGGCTGCAGTGTACATGTTCTTATGATGTGTAAGAAGCTTGAGTTGGTTCAAATTGAAATTGGATTTGTTATGAATTTCTAAGGTCGCTCAAAAAATTAGGCCACAGACCATAGGCAGTACAGGGTCTCTGGTCAAATTTTCCCAAAATTCAAAGGTAAAGAACTTGCCATTTCTATAATTTTTCTGATGTGTATACACTGTACACGTACATGTTCTTCTTTTGTGTAAAATTGACTCCGATAAAAATTGGATTCTTATAAAATTTAAAGTTGCTAAAAAAGTTTTTATTTTAGCAAAGAGCCATCAAAATGCATAAATATTGCACCCTCCAAAATTACCAGCTATGTGTTAATACACACCACCACATTGTGCAGTGTATCGTGTGTTATTGATTACCTATTAATGAAGGTTTAACAGCTCTGTGTGTTGGTCTGGGGGAAGATGGTGGCTGTATTGTCAAAGGAGGCCTAACCTTCTCATCATCATCTTCACCATAAATTTATCTGTAATGGAACAGATATGGGTTACCATAGCAACCACACAACACCCTCTTATTGTAAAATGTCCTCTCTCTCTCTTTCTCTTACCAGTGAACTTGATGGAGTAGAGGTTCCTAGCATTTTGAATATAAATAGGAATTATAGTTAAAATTACTCATTAAATACATCCAGTTCAATCCAAAGCCAAGGGGACAAATGCTCCTCCCACAAACCCTGCAACTAATTTAAAAGGTATAATGTACCATATAGGGCATAATGTTCGTGGGAGGCAAATTTCGTGAAATCTACTAAAATTCCAATTCATGGATTTTAATTTCGCGAATTCTACCACGTGGGCCATGCGGATACCGTATTAAATTGATATTTGCGGATTTTCTTTATCCACGAAATCAGCGAAATTTGCATCCCGCAAACATTATGCCCTATACGGTATGATGTAAGCTCAACCAACAAGCCCCACCCATCAGTATTAATTAGTTATTATGTACCAATGGTATCATCATTTATCTATTTACTTTGTGAAAGGATCCAATTTGCTTATACTTGTCAGGGACTGCCATACAGTTAAGATCATCTTGATCTCTAATTGCCTGCAGTGGGTCTTATACTGAAATGAACACAAAATGGAGTCCAGGCTGAGGCTTTGAAAGAGTACTGAATAGATCTAATTTAATTCCTTCTCTCTCTTGGATTTGGAGTAGTTTATCATAAACAAGGTCTAATTTCCCATGACAGCAACCTCCTATGGCAATCTAGGGAAGAAAAGAAATAATGAAATCTCGAATGAAATATTAACTTTACGTTCAGGGGACCTTCATTTTGAGTAGGAGCATGTGCCATGTGGTTGA
>NW_003546840.1:6486-7847 GCF_000090795.2 Amphimedon queenslandica
GGCCTAAGGAAAGATGTGCTCATTCCAGTGTATTGATTAACACTAGCTCAGGACCACACCTACTAGTGGTATGTGGATATGATACTTCTGATCTTGGGATATTTGATATTAAAAGTAAATCATGGGAGGAACTGGTAAGTATAACATATTGTGGGTGTGGTTTAAACATTTTGGGTGGAGTTTATGGCTTTGGATAAACTATTGAGGAATGAGCTAATCAAATTTTAATAACAAGGCATGTACAGTATGTGACAATGAATATCACAAGTTATATTTATTATAATCCTCCTTTATAGTTTAATATACCAAAGAATGTCACTGATAGAAAGTACCATTCTCTCTCATTGTGGAGTGTGACTCCAACCACTAACTGGATAATTGTGTTTGGAGGAGTCACATCATACACTGATACAGCAGTTATTGAACTCAGTGAGTACATGTACGTGTAAATACAAATGTATTGAATATACACAAATTGTACATATTGTATAGAATATTACCGTAGATCAGGAAATTTGTACGGTATATAATTTTTGTGTTTTAAAATTGCTCTGTGATTTCATTTTTACTAAATAAGACTGTGTCGTGTATTATTGAATGTGGCATGTAATTATATGGGTAATTCAATTTTTTGCGAAATTCTAATCCAGTAGAATTAAAATCACAGACGGTAAAAATTTCCAGAAAGATGGTAATTTATTTCACCAGATTTGCTTTATTAACTGACACAATAATTCAAATAATTATATTATACATGTACATGTCACGTACTTGTCATTATAGTCATTAATTCAACTATTGTGTTGTATAGGATATACTAGTAATAATGATTGGTCTACTAGTATAGTACCTCTGGACCAGTATCAAGAGAAACTACAAGAAAGGAGAAGAGAATGGGAAGCATCTCAACCTGTTCAACCTGAGGATAGAAGAGAAATAGACCGTCTGACACGTGTACTACAAGAAAGGGAAATGGAACTAGAGGAGGAGAGAAGAGAAAAGGAACAAGTTAGAAACAGACTACAGCAACAACTTCAACAAGCACAGCAACAAGGACAAGAAAGAGAGAGAGAGGCCAGAGAACGAGAGCAGAATTTTCAACAACAGCTTCAGGAAAGCCAGCAACAGCTTCAGAGGGAAGTTCAACAGGGTGAGGAAAGAGAACAGGGTTTTCAACGACAGCTTCAACAAGCTCAGCAGCAGCTTCAGGAAAGTCAAGAAAGAGAGAGAGGCCTAGAGCAGCAGCTAAGAGAGAGAGATAGACAAGAGAGAGAGTCTTCCTGGGTAGTTAGCAGAAATGATATTAGAATGACAGAAAGGATTCTAGGCAGAGGAGGATGGGGAGAGGTCAGAGTAGCTCA
>NW_003546840.1:8994-11181 GCF_000090795.2 Amphimedon queenslandica
TTGATCTTGTATCATTTTGTTCCAAAATAGAACAGAATTCTATTCTTAGACACAAGATCAAAGTGACCACAGAAGTTGCCAGCAACATGTTGCCTAGTGTATGGAGGCCTTAATATTGCACAATGCATACTGCCCACGCCATGGGCGGTCAACCCAAGCGAGGATGGCCCCTGCTGATTAACTCCATTTAAACCATTGCTCTAAATGACAATGAATGGACAACAACCACGCATGCGCAGTGGACAACCGACTTCAAAAGAGGTGTATAAAATCTATAATCATAGATATTATAGACTACGTAACCAGGATTGGAAACTAGCTCACGTGATCCATTCAAACCAGTACAAACCGGCTGACACAGGGTCCGTGATTGGATTTTTAACGACCTGGGGGCGTAGCCCCCAGGTCGTTCCTATAATTGAATTCACCCACGTGCGATGTTTGTATATATATATATATATATATATATATATATATATATATATATATATTTGTATGTCCACACTTACATTTCTTCTATACATGTTGTATTGGAGAAATAACAAAATTCATAAGCCTTAGCAACCACCCGCCCACGCTCCTTTACGTAGTGGGTGTGGTCACGGCAAACAAAATGGCGGCTTAAACATGGGACAAAGTAAAGAGCTTTCTAACAGCAAGATAACATAGAGATACTGTCTAAAGACTTTTCTAGAAGCATTAGAAGGTAGAGAGAGCCTCTATAAGTCCTACTAAAATCCAGTTATTCTTGCAAGGTGGTGAAATCAATTATAGGAATATTTTTTACACTGTTACGCTTGTTTGATAGGGTATACTTTGCTAATTTTTTTATTTAAAATTTTTTGAACAAAATTAAGAAATTTTTATGATGTCATAGAACTAGAAGGGCGTTACCTACTTACCTCCAAATAAAATGGGAGCCAAAGCACCAGGTCAGTATTTTGTTTATACTTGATTATGACTCGTGTGTTGTTACTATTAGTGTATCATTCAGTTACTGTTACCTCTTGTTATCTATAGAATGTAAACCAGTGAAGAGGAGTGAACACTCTACTGTACGGGTAGGAGACTAGTAGTACATGTGAGGGACTCCAATTTAGAGTTAAGGTATTTTAAAATGCATTTATTGCATCATACACTAAATTTTAAATCATTCAACTTGCAGTATGTTGGATCTGAGAATGTTATCAGGAGACGTGGTGATGCTGGAGCTCAGTGCTACTGACATGTAGATACTGCCTACGTACTTTGAGGGTAAGGAAAGAGAGAGGGGGAGGGAGTGATTTAATATCTATCGAGCAAAACTTTCATGAATCAGTCATTGCTGTTGTTGTTGCTCATAGCTTTGCTTCTCTCCTTTCATAGACGGCTAGTAAGAATATGAGAGCTGACAAGCCGAAAACAGTTTTAGGTCTAAACATGAAAGGAGTATCACTTTATGACGAGAGATAAAAGGTACATGTACATCACAAGCATGGCCTCAAATGTTTTAGTGTTGGGCAATATATCGATATTTTATCGATACAAACGATACTTTATGGTATTGATTTTTGTCGGTATTGAAATTTTAAAGAAATTTGTATTGATATGTTGACCATGCCCACTTATTGAGATTAGATAATATTAATAAAGAAAATTTTAATAAGTTAATGATGTAATTACACACACGTTGATACAAACAAGTACATGAAGAATCAATGAAAATAGTCAATAATAAGGGGTGTGACTTCATAGGTGTGGTCTAAATTTTGGATCGAAACTGTATCAATACTCTCGATATGGGCTGATATCCATCAGTATCAGATTCAATCCATTTTGGCCAGTATTGCCCACCACTAAAATATTTTTCTCAGAGTCAGAAGATCAAGTTGATGCATCTCAGTCTTGTGACGATCAAGTTCTGCTAGCACCAGTACAGGACTCCACTCCTCTCAATCTAGCTCCATCTTTTTGCACCTTAATAACTATTAATAACTATTAATAACTATAGTCTGTAACTCGGGTCCCAGTTGATAAGGTTACTTATGTTACTCATGATCCAGAGGATCAGTACTACTTTGGAGTTATACAAACTAAGGAGTCTCACACTGGATTTAGGCTCTACCTCTTCAAAGCTGAGAGACCTATGTGTATAGTACCTTATCATGTCATTATGATCATACATACAGTACACGTACAGTTTCTGCA